>NW_024582054.1:7686862-7695602 GCF_017639235.1 Corvus kubaryi
GAGGGCGGCCCCACGTGCGCCGGCTGCGCCAATCGGGGCCTCCCGCGGGCCGCCCACCGCCCCCGCCGCCACCGTCCCGGGCCGCCCGTGAACCGGCGGCGCGGAGCGGCGGGGCGGGCGGGATGCTGGGGAGAAGCGGTGGCAGCGCGGGCAGGAAGCTGGCTTGGGACGCAGGAGGAAATAAAGGCGTTGAAACGGAGTTTGGGATCGCTGAAGGGAGGGAAGAAGGGAACCCCAAACGCTGCTGCTCGGGGGGCTGCGTGCCGCTTCCGCGCCCGCGGGGCCGCCGTGGAGCCGGGCTGGCGGCAGCGCCGCTCCGCGAGAGCGCTCCGCAGGAGAGGCGTGCGCCCGCCGCGGCCGGGAGCCTCCCGCGGGCCGGGTTCCGCCGCGGCCGGAGTCCCGCCGGAGCCGCTGGGGAGGGCGGAGGCGCCCGGCGCCTGGATTAAGAGTTTAGACGGGCAAAGATCCAAAATTAACGTATAAAGCGCCCTTTTAGCTCTCTGACGAGTTTTGCGGCGCTAAACGTGCTGTGAACAGAAACACGTTCACACCTTGTCACAGAAAGCCCGCGGGGCGGGAGTCGGGTTTGGCTCTTCCCAGCGGCCCGCGGGTAACGCAGAGCCAAAGCACGGAGCGCCCGGGATCGGTCAGGTGTGCGATGGCTGCTCAGGCCCCCAGCGAGGTTCCTGAAAGGCATTGTCTCCTGCTAAAGCTTCAGGCTTCACACAAATAACAGAGGGCTGTTACTCGACACTCGGAGGATAAGGCTGGAAACAAATTATGCTATTGTACTTTCTACACTGGGTGTCAGTAAGATGTCCAGATCCTGCGCCACAGTGCTGTGTGTTCACTGTAGCAATGCTGGGAATGTAATGCTTGGAAACAATAAGCCGGTTAGTTAGAAAATAAACATAACATAGAAAAATATTTTTGTACTTTCTTTTACAATGTTTAATTTATAACACTGAGTTTTTGTATGATTGTCAACGTGAATTGTAGTTGGTACAATTTCCATTAGTTAATAGAAATGTAAGTTGATTGTTTGCTCAGGGGGTGTGTATTTTGATCCTGTCATTTAATTTATTGGTAGTTGATGTTACATTGTGACACTGTTCACTACAGCCTCAGTTTTCAGACCATTATACTCAGTTGTATTGCTGTTCCTTTAGATGTCTTCTAGAAATGGTGTGAAATCCATTCAATGACTCACATTAATTTCAATGAATTTTGCATGGATATCATGGAAATAAGCCAATCTACTTTTGTTGTAGGCAACAGCCTCCTACAAATACCTTCCCATCTTATATATAAAAAGTTCAACCCCCAGTGGTCCCTATATATTAAAACCAATTTTTCAAAATATAGATTGCTTTTTTTCTGTGAGTATGATTGCCATTAGAGTTCAGTGTCTCCAGCATCTGTGGACTTGAGGCCAGATACACAGCCATGAACAGAAAACAGGGAGAACAGGCCACAGTTAGGAAAGGCAAAGTTGGAAACAAGGTTATTTTCTTCTTTTTCTGATGAATCTGAGCATTGAGATCTTCAAAGTGTTCATCATGACCTTTTTTAGAAAGATAAACTTCGGAACATCCAGATATGTGATCCATTTTTATCTACTATCTAAATACTAAGTCATTTAAAATGTTATTTTCTAATTTTTCTGCAGCTATACAGACTAGTAACACTGAAGTTACGATGGTTATTTAATTGCCTGGTTACAGAAACCAAGAAGAGAAAAGCTGAATATGCATTCACGAACACTAATAATGACACTTTTCAGCCCTTCTGTCACCCCTTTTTCCTTCTCTTTTTAGTGTATTTTGGTGAGCTTTGGGTTTTGGGATTTTTTTTGTTTGGTTGGGCTTTTTTGGTTTTGGTTTTTTCCTGCTTTGTTTTTTGGGGTTTCTTTTCCTCTCGTAGGTTCTTGCAGGCAATATGTTTTTGATAAGAGTAGAAATTGAAGTCTAGCTTTATTTTTGCAGCTACTCAAACTTTTCAAATTTGTTTCCTTTTTGCTTCCATTGTCTTTTGAACTGATAGTATTTAATTTGGGTTACTGGATTGTTGCTGCTAGAAATGCTAAATTGTATTGATGGTCTTGAGTTTATATTTAAGCGTATAGCCTGTCATTTCCAGTGACATGTACTGTTCTTGTAAAACGTCTTCTTCAATGTCCTTGGGCTTGTCAGGCTGAGTGGCATGCTTGTGCTCAGCCATTGTTCTCCTCCTACGGCTGGATAAATTTATTAGTTAGACAGATACAGCACACAAAAACTGTCCAGCAGATTTCAGCCTTCATGCCAAACAGGTCTAGGAAAGCAAGTGGGTTTACACGTGGAAGTAGCTGTAAACAACACCAAAAAAGGTGTCAGCCAACCATGTAAAATTATTTGAGTGCCTAAGGGGTCCAGTTAGATGAATAAATTTGAAAGGTTAATGCCCACTGCAGTATGCCAGACTTCTTCACAGAGCTTACCATCTTCATAGTAGAACAGGACGTGCTTCTATCTCTCCTACCCCAATTCATAGTCTATTATCTCAGTACAAACAAACCTTACCTCTAACCTAAACATTCCTTGCAGCAATCTCTGGCCGGGAGGCAGATCTTATCCTGAGGAAGTGATAGTGTTTTGAATAATTTTAAGTAATTGTACCAAAGCACATCTTTGAGAGCCATAGTGTTTGTAGGAGTGAGATCTGAGAAACAAACTCTGAGCTTTCCAGTATGTCCTGTAGTCCTGTGGGATCAGGAGAGAGGTCCAGATTCAGAAAGGTTCACTTTTCATCAATTCCACCAGAATAGAGATAAAGTACATATATCGGTGGTTATCTGGGTGTAAGATTCATCTGAGTATTCAAAAGCAAAACTTAGCCTTTGCTCCAAGAACACGAGGCTATTGAAATGGTTTGTGTGCAAGATACTTAAAATTACATTTAGATAATAAACTGCTTCTGAGAAATATGACCTCAGAATTAAGACTAAAGAAATGTTTTGTAGGCCTGGAGAGCAGAAGACTGACTCTTACAGTTATGCAGTTGAAGCACCAGAATGTCACTGATAAGCAGCTTGATAAGGGACTAAAAAGCAGGATATCTACACTTTCTCACAGCACTAACAATGCAGGACACCTGAAGTCTTATATAGAAAATAATTTTTAAACATATTATTTAAAGATATGTAGCATAAACTGAATGTGCAAGGCTGCTAATGACAAGTGCTGGCATTCATGCTTAGTGCATAGCTGAAGTCATTAAGCAATTTAAGTGCTTTACAGTTGCAAGACAGAGAAAATGAATTGTAAGAAAGTGTGTGATACAATTTACTGATGAACTATATAGAGAGCAGAGCTGTGTCCTGGACTTTGGGATTTCTCAAGCTCCAGTGCTATGAGAGCTAGAACTGTGTTCTGAGTTGCCTGCATATGCTGCCCCCCTAGCTAATTGTTCTAGCCCTCAGATCATAAAACCCCTCATGGCAAATCCACCAAGTCTGTGGCTAAAAGTAAAGAGAGTCAGGGACTGGGTGAGTGGCAGGAGCAGTCTCTAGAGCAGCCAGTGTTCCTGGTGCCTAGCAGAAAAGCAGCCAGTCTTGAAGAATCAAGAGGTGGGCTCTGTGGAGAGCTGATGGCAGGGGGAGTAAAACCTTATGCAGCATAGGTAAAAGCAGAAACTACTCATCTGGGACAAATGTATGTATACTGCAGAATTACAGCACATCCCTAATGTGTCATCTGAAGGACCACAACTGGTTTTGCTTCAGAATGAAATAAGTTGTATTGTTTTTTCTAATGATGAAAGAATGCATTCATATGAACAAAAGTAAGTGGACAGATTTGCTTCTGTATTTTTGTAAAAGGTACAAATAAAATTTTAACATAAAAGGATACTTCCCATGATCCTTGCTGAGTCATATTTTCTTGTAGAAGTCCTCATTATTAGCAAGTGTTGCTTAACAAAAAGAAATTTAGGACAACCTGATCCATAGAATTAATACAATTTACTACTATTTGCAGAAAAAGCATTATGTACCGATGCACTGCAAAATTGATGTTTATACTAGTAGATACAGACCTTTTGGTGATAGTAAGGTCATTTGACAAATTGCTTTTAGCTCTTTCTTACCCATGGAGGGAGCATTCAGGAATTCTGCATTTCTTTCAGCAGCAGAATGTATTGGCAGGTAGCAAAGGAGGCATTCCCTCTCTCTTATCTTCGAGACTGTTCCTTTCCACATAATAAAAACATCTCCACCTTCAAATACCTTCCTGAAAGTATTCCTTCTATGCAGTTGAAAGAACAGCCAAAAGGATTGAGCATAGGAAGCAAGACAGGCTGAGCAAAAAACCACGTCAGGATATGGGATGTTCCACAGCAGGATCTATGGGACATGTAAAGGAAAGCAGTTTCATTGTGGACCTCTCATGGCACCATAAAACAAGAGCAGGAAGTTTCAGTACTCCAATATGTCAATAAAAGAGCAGTATGTGGAGGATGCTGTTCTACATTCAAAAGATGGTTTTATCCTTCTTTAAGACAGAAAAAATGAGACAAGAAAAAAAAATTCACCATTTTTGTGTTCACTCTTTCTTCACTGATATCTTCTGATGTTTATTCAGTTCCTGTTTACACTAAAAGCAATATCTCTAACTGCAAACTCAGATCTCCTCTAAGCCTACCAATTGAAAATTAAAATGTTTAGTTAAGTATGAGTGCTGTCCAAAATAAATAGCCCTTAATTCAAATCTAATTAAGATAACATCAAGATATACAGAGACATAGATAGATATGTGTGTATCTAAATGTGGAAAATCCAAATTCCTAATTACTGGGATACATTAAAACTGTCCTAGTTCCTGCAATGAAGGTACTGGGTCTTGTTTGTCAGAACATGCACAGACCAGTTTAAAAATACCTATGTGAAAATGAGATGAATAATTATCTTCATTGACCAGTGGTATGTCAGAAAACTTCCAGGCACAGCCAGGCAGAAAAGGGTGAAGCGGCACAAGTGAACCTCAGATATCCTGGAAATGTTTGTGATATTTTCCTAAATTTCTTTTAGAAGATGCACTTTTCTGAAAAGACACACAGTGTGTTAGGCAGCAGTGGGAGCTTTTAAGGGGTTTGATTAGTCCATGCTTATAGGACTGGAAAGACCCTGTCATTTATCAGATCTGGTTGGCTTAGTCACTAATTACAGGTTTCTTTTGACCAGTAGATAAAATCTGTGCATAATGTTTATGATTATCAGGAGAGTGAAATCACATGTTGCCTGGCCTAGCACAGTATATGACCTGACCACAGAAATTCTAGTGTGATTTGTAATATGGTATGGGGAATGCAACATAAAATTATATATCATTTGCACAGCATGCCTTACTATTTATCATCACTTAATGGTTAGTGTCATAGCCATGTGAACAGTGCTGTTAAATATGGGTCTGAGTATGACATCCAAGGAGTTTAGGAAGGTTAAAAATACACTTTCATGACAGTTAATTTAATTTTTTTTTCATTTTACTATTTGCTTTGGAGTCAAGAGTACTTAGAAAGTTTACAGCAATTTTTTGAAATAACACCCTTCATGATAAAGGGGAGAAAAAGCAAACAGCACTGCATAATTTACAGTGATGCCTGTACAAAGCACTCATGTAATGTTTTTTTGGCTCCCTAGTATTCTTTCCTAAATCATGTCCCAGACTTGATAATACAAATGAAAGAAACAAGTTTATTTTTCTATTCAACTTGCAGCTGTGAATAGTAAAAAAGAGAAAAATCTGTTTTCTTTGGGAAAGTTTTGTTCTTCCTGAAAACCATTAAGCTTAATTTTTATTATTTCAGTGATTATGGACTCTAATTTTGTTTAATGTGTAAACCATTATGTATTAACCAAGAGAGAGGTTGCTCAGGGGAGCAGTGGAGTAGCCATCACTAGAATGGGCAAATCTCTCTTTTAAGTGAGCCCTGCTTTGAGTTTGGGCAAAATTACCTCCAAAAGTCTCAAGCTAATAAAATTTTCCTGTCATCACATGACTGAGTTAGATTCAAGTGTCCACCTGAAGAACTGGGAGTAGGATCTGTCTGAGGCCAGCACAGACATTCAAAAAACTGAGAAGGTTTTGTCCTGAGGGAGCACTGGGGGAGACATGAGGAGATGAACCTGGACTGTGGTAAATTCTGCAAAGCTATCCTCTATCATCATGGTGGTCGGCTGTCTGGTGAGACTGAGAAAGTTTCTTATATTTCTTGTAACCTCCCACATAAAATTCTTCAAGGAACTTTTCAAACTGTGTATTGCTGAATCTTCAAAGTAGGAGTAAGGAGTAAGAAAAATTGCAAGGACTTGCTTAATTGTAAAAAATAAAATGAAACCTTTGCTTATAAAAACTCATCATAAGCAGAACACAATGATAAGGCATGCTTTTGAATTACACACTGAACTATAAAAATTTTCATGCACCAACATTGCTGCTTATTTTTTTTTTTTAATAAGAATCATCAAATTAAAGCATAAAAAAATCAGCAAATCCATATCTGCAGAGAAGCTGATTCAGCATCGGTCACTGGAAGAACATAAATCTTTGAGAAGCTTTGAGATCTTGCCAGGCCTTCTTCTCTGGAACTCAGATTTGTTGTTCTAATGAGTTTGTTTACTGCAACCAGTCTGAAAAAGACACAAGAAGGCAGATACATAAACTTGTTCCAGAAATAACTGTGCACCACTGCTCCTTGAATTGTGTTGACAATTTTTTTCATACAGATTTATAACATTAAAATAGATTTCCTGTGGGGCTTTAGCTTTGTTTTTCTACAACTGACCATCTGCCTGCCTTTGGTGAGGACATATCAATTTGAAAATAGTTTCAAAGTTCTCTGTATCATAGACTTAATATGTGAAGTAGTGTTAAATTCAGGGCTAGATTCTGCTCGTGGTAAAATCAGCCACAGGCTCTGTTAAGGCATTTAACAATAAAAGATGATCAGTGTTTGCTAATGCCAGAGGTTATACTGAAATTACATTAGACATAATTTGTATGGACAGTGTTATATATTAAACCCACCAAATTGGCCTTTGCGTGTTAAGTGCCCTGATTTTGCATGATAAGATGTTATATGTCCTAGTTTTGTATTTTGCATATTAAGTGCTTTAATTGCCAAATTAGCCTTTACATACTTAAAATGCCCATCAAACTAGTTAAAGATATAAAGTCAATTCTCAGAACCATGTAATCACACAGTTCTTAGTTAAAAATCCCTGTTGATAAAATATTCCCAAGTTGGATCCCTTCCTTGAGCCTCAAACTTCCAAATGTCTTGTTTCCTGCACATACCCAAGTTATCCAGGTTAATTAGTATGTTTTAAAAAGATTCTTAAAGTGTTCATGGTTCAGTTTTAAAAGTTCCTTAAAATGACTGTTGATTGTTCTGTTTTAAAAGTTCCTTGAGGTGTTTGTGGTGTAGTTCAATGCTTTTGTTAGTTGTCCTTAAGCTGTACAAGCTCCTAAGCCCAGCTCCAGGAGCAGACTGTCCGACTGTCGAGGGCTATTTTTAGTCTCTGTCCATTAACCTGCAGCTCAGCTCCATGGCAACATGACTGTCAATGAGCACATTTTCCCGCCTTCCAGGCTCCCCGGGCAAGAAGCTATCCCATTGGCTGGATCCAATGACTTCACTTCAAGGCTCCACCAATCGCACCAGACCACGGGGGCTGGATTGTGGGCGGGCTGGGGCGGAGCATGGACATGATAAAAGGCTGGAGCAGAGGTGTGGGGGGGCATTTGCCTCGGGTTAGCTGGGGGTGGGGTCCGTTGCTGGTGAGTGAGGCCCCTGTCTCCCAGAGAGACCATTTTAATTCTCTAACTTTGGACCAGCCAAAGTTAACCCAGCATTGCAGGCTTCCTGTACTGGCGCCTTGTGCCAGTTAGGCCTAAATGTCCTTAATCGCTCCGGACCCAGGTTTTAGGATTTTATTTGTGGATTTTCCTGGGCTGGATTATTTTAACTTTGTTTTTTTTTTAAAAATTATTCTTCTAATAAAACAGATGTTAATTTTTAATTAACATCGAGTGGTCTCATTCTTGACAACTCTTTTGGGGTCTTGTCCGGGAGGCCATATTTTTGCCCTAAAATCCAGGAATTTTGGTGAATTTTCGAATTTTTAATTTTTTTTTTCTATTTTCCTTCCTTGGACTTACTGGACAACCTTGGACCACTGCAGCTGAGAGGAAACACCCCACTACAGGAACCTGGTGAGGCCTAAACCCTTCCTAAGGGGTATTTAGTTAGGGAGTTGCTCTTTTTAAAGGGTTTAAAGTTTTAGAGGGACTCTCAGTATTAGGCCCTTTTGTGTGTGAGTGAATGTGGGGTTGGCCATCCCCTGTGTGAGTGAGGAAGCGAGTGACAGGGTCATCTCTGTGGTGCACACCACAAGGAATCACTCCTTAAGGGATACAGGAGGATGATTGAGGGTGGTGGGGTGGCACTTTTAGGGGAAGTTACCTCTTTAGGAGTGCACATGACTCCAATATGTTTTACAGTTCCATATCCCTAGTCCTTCTCGGGTCTAGAACTGAGAAGGACACCCCACTCTAATCTCTTTTTCTCTCATGTCCTTTCGGTGGGCAGGGCCACCATTTTAAATTTCTTTTCTTGGTGGGCAGGGCCACCATTTTAAATTTCTTTTCTTGGTGGGCAGGGCCACCATTTCAAGTTTCCTTCTTTTTGGTTGGCAGGGCCA
>NW_024582054.1:7695612-7718005 GCF_017639235.1 Corvus kubaryi
GGCAGGGCCACCATTTCAAGTTTCCTTCTTTTTGGTTGGCAGGGCCACCATTTCAAATTTCCTTCTTTTTGGTGGGCAGGGCCACCATTTTAAGTTCCCTTGAGCAGAGAGGCTGCCACTACTGACATTACTGCCAGATTCAAATTATTTAAATAGTTATTTTATAAACCTTTAGTACTTCTTAAACAGATTTAAAGATTTAATTAGTCACATGTGTGATTGTATTTTAGTTAGACTGTTGTATAGCATATTAGCCAGTTCTTTTATTTGTGGCTTTTGACCAAATTATTTTGTGTTTTTTTGCAGTAATTCTTGTTATCTGTCTTAATCCAAAGGTACTGCTGTGGTATTCATTGTCTTTATCCTAATCGTAATAATTTTTTTATTGTAAATTATAGATATTTATAATTTTGAATTTTCCCACGGGTCTGCCATATTATCTTATCTTTGTGTTAGAATTAGTTATTCTATTGACAAGTTCATTTTCTTTACCATTAGAGTCTATATTATAAAATATTATTTAATTTTTACTTTTCCCACGGACCTACCACTTTCTTAATTTTGGGGTGGGTTGTTATTTCTAATTACTAAAAAGTTTGGATTTGTTTTTTTTTACATTACACAGATTGTTTCTTATCATATTAGTTTTGGTTGATTTAATTAAGGGGGGGGGAAGGCATTTTTTTGCACCAGCTATTTGTTTGTCCTAAACTAACAGAATGGGGCAGTCAAATGGCAAGAGGAACAACCCTTCTAAGAAATACAAAATTTTTCCTGACAGCCCACTAGGGCAGATGTTAATTGAATGGGAGACAAATAATTTAACTGAAGAAAAAGATCAATATCAAATGATTCAGTACTGTGTATTTAAATGGCCAAAACGTAAGATCAGGCATGATGGCCTTAAATGGCCAAAACATGGGTCCTCAGAAGCATGGCTCTGCAGGGCGCTTTATTCCTGTGTGCACTACAGAGCCTCAAAAGATTCTAATGAATTAGAGTATGCAAAAATTTGGTTAAGATATTGGGAAAAACCAGAAACAGAACGAACTAAACCAAACCAAATTCAAGAAGAATCAAACAAGGTGCTACCAATTTTAGAAAAACCAAACGAGAAACCTAAAAAGAAATTAAATCAAGCAAAATGGGATCCCTTATAGCACCTTCCTCCAGCAACTCCTCCAAGGGAGAGAGTCCAAATTGAATGTAAAAGAGTTTTTCCTCCACTGAACCAATCAGCTGAAGGGGATTCTGAAAGTGAAAGTGAAAATGAAATGGAGATAAATCGGGAAGTGTCTGTTACCTCTAACTCTCAAAAGAAAATAATTGAACGTGAAGTTCTTTCTAGCCAGAAAGGCCCAGCCTTCTGCACTAGAAAGAAGTCCATTAAAGCACCAGAATGTCCCACCTGCCCTAGCACACCCCAAGATTCCCAAATTTTATTCCTCAGAGAGGTACCTATGGGAGGTGCTCAGGGAGGAATTGGTTACGTCATTGTACCTCTAGCATCGTCAGAAGTACGAGAGTTTAAAAAAGGAAATGAAAAATTTGTTAACTGACCCGGTGGGTCTTTGCAGAACAGTTTGACCAATTCCTCGGCCCTAACATTTATACTTGGAGGGAAATGCAATCTATCCTCCAAGCTCTGTTCACGGTTGAGGAACGGAAAATGATTAGAGCCGCAGGAGTAAACATATGGGACAGAGAAAACAATACAAACCAAGGTCCAATTGGTGAACACAAGTTACCCATAACTGATCCTAATTGGAACCGAAATTCAGAAGAGGGAAGGAGGCACATGACCGATTACCGGAATTTAATTGTTAAAGGAATCAAAGAGGCTGTTCCCCGTGTTAACAACGTGAAAAAGGCTTTTTGCGGGGAACAGGAAAAAGATGAGTCCCCTACCGCTTGGATGACTCGGTTGAGGAATAACATTCAATTATATTCTGAAATTGATTTAGAAAGTGAAGGTGGAAAAACTATGTTAAAAGTCCACTTCGTTTTGCACTCCTGGCCTGACATTAGAAGAAAATTAGAAAAATTGGAGAAGTGGCCAGAGAGAGGACTGGATGAGTTGTTGGAGGAAGCACAAAAAGTATATGTGAGGAGAGATGAGAAAAGAATGAAAACCAAAGCCAAAGTTATGTTATCTATGGGAAACAACCCTTTCTTTAATGCTTCTCTCCAAAAGAAAACCTCTGAGGGATCCCCACACCAATCTACTTCTGAGACCTCAGGACCCAGAAAAATCATATGCACATACTGCAATAAAGAGGGCCATGGCCATTGGCGTTGTTTTAAAAGACTAAGAGATCAAGAGGCTTTCCAAATGGAGGGCCAGGTATTGAATAACTGAAGATGTCAGGGGCTCTACCACCTGGGGAAACAGAAATATCTACAAGAGCCCTTGATAAAATTAAAAGTTGGTCCCCAGGAACAGACAATGAGTTTCTAGTAGACACAGGCGCCGAAAGGACCTGTGTCACTGGATAACCCAAAGGATGTGCAGTATCCACAAGCGCTTTAAACTCCTATGGAACCAAAGGAGAAACCTTGGAGGTTCCCCTAATAAAGGATGTGACAATTACTAGTTATGGATGCACCCATACAGGTGATATTCTGTATTTACCTCAAGCAGGTACCAACCTATTAGGCTGGGACTTCCAAGTACCACTTAAAATTGGAGTGGTGTACCTCAAGGAGGTCAAATGAAAACTAAACTGTTTGTTTTATCTTTGACAGACGAAAAAGAAATCAATCCAATAGTTTGGGCAAGGCCTAAAAACAGAGGTAAAATGAATATCACACTGCTTACCATGCAACTGCTTCGTGACACCAAGCCAATCCGAGTACCACAGTACCCACTGTCTAAATACAAAAGACAGGGACTAAAACCTGTCATTGTGGACCTCATAGAGGATGGGATCCTCGAGACCTGCAAGTCGCCCTACAACACCCCAGTTTTGGCTGTCCAGAAACCAGATAAGACCTGCGTGAGATCAATAAGAGTTCAAACCAGGTATCCTTTGGTACAAAACCCTTGCACCCTTCCAGGCTGAGTACCGCCAGAGCATACCTGGTTCTCTGTTACTGATCTCAAAGATGCATTCTGGTTATGTTCTCTAGATTGTCATTACAGAGATATCTTCGCTTTTACATGGGAGGATCCGGACACTGGAAGGACGCAGCAGCTGCGCTGGACTCGATTTCCTCAAGGTTACACTGAGGCACCAACGCTCTTCGGTCAAGCGCTAGAGGACCTGTTAAGCTCCTTCTCTCCACCTACAGGGACACAGGTAACACAATATGTGGACGACCTGCTACTCTCCGGAGAACAGGAGTCCACAGTCAGATTGGGCACTACTCAATTATTAAATTTTCTGGGAAAGAATGGCTTGAGAGTTTCAAAACAGAAATTACAGTTCGTTCAACAGGAGGTGAGATATTTAGGACATGTACTTGGCTGAGGGACTAGAAAGCTGAGTGCTGAAAGAATTGAAGGGATCCTAAATGTATCACTTCCAACTACAAAAAAGGAAGTCAGACAATTATAAGGCTTATTTGGGTACAGCAGACTGTGGATCAACCAGTATACCCAGTCTGCTAAATTCTAATATGAAAAATTAACCAAGGGCAAACCTATCAATTGGACAGAATCAGACAATGAAAAACTCCAAAATCTTAAAGATAAATTGATAAAAGCACCAGTCTTAAGCCTACCTTCCCTCGGAAAGCCATTTGACCTGTTTGTCAATGTGGAGAAAGGAATCGCCTATGGCGTCTTGACCCAAGACTGGGGTGGAGTCAGAAAGCCAGTTGCTTTCCTCTTGAAGTTGTTAGACCCAGTGTCAAGAGGATGGCCAGTCTGCATCCAGTCTATTGCTGCAGCAGCCACCCTGATTTCGGAGAGCCAAAAACTCACCTTCGGGGGTAAGTTGACTGTTGATATGCCACACTCGATAAGGACTGTCTTGAATCAGAGAGCTTCCAAGTGGCTAACAGATCCAAGGATGGCGAAATATGTAACTATATTAATGCACACTGATTACCTGAGCTTGGTTACTTGCTCAGTCCAGAATCCAGCTCATTTTCTTTACGGAACCCCCTCTGAAAATGTTCTTGAACACAGTTGCATTGATATAGTTGACCTACAAACAAAAATTTGGGAAGATCTAGTGGACTGCCCCCTTGATCAAGGAGAAGTCCTTTTTATTGATGGGTCATCCCGAGTTGTAGATGGGAAATGATGCTCCGGCTATTCTGTTGTAGATGGCTTCAAAGAAAGTTTTAGAAAAAGGGAAGTTACCATCTACTTGGTCAGGTCAGGTGTGTGAATTATACGCCCTCGAAAAAGCCCTCCGCAGACTAGCCAGAAGCATCAGAACCATCTACATGACTTGAGGTATAACTATGGGGTAGTCCACACATTTGGCAAAATTTGGACAGAGCAAGGGTTCCTCAACACCAAAGGAAAAGACATCCTCCATAAAGAGCTAATTTTAAGGATTTTGGAAGCACTTAACCTCAGGTGGTTTCAGTAGTACGCATCCCAGGACATCAAACAGGGAACACTAGAGAAGCAAGGGGAAATACTTTTGCAGACATCGCAGCTAAAGAAGTGGCTGTAGAAACAACAGAAAAGGTAATGGAGGTGAAAACACTTCCCAGTGACATCAACAGCACTTTAATAAATGACACTTTACCCACGCTGATTTTTAATGATCAAGAAAAACACAATTTTAATTGGAGGTAAAGAAGATTCCCAGGGCCAGTGGCATCTGCCAGATGGCCGACAAATATTAAATAAAAATCTGGCTAGAGAAATCCTATGGAATATTCATCAAAATCACCACTGGGGTTCAAAAGCTCTAGCAGACCACTTTCTTAGAACTTTTGGATATATTGGAGTTTACGAATTGGCTAATCAAATTACAAGGAGCTGCATAATTTGTCAAAAGATAAATAGAAAAGTTACGAAAAAGATTACAAGTGGGGGAATTGAATTGGCCACAAGACCTTTTCAGATTGATTTTACTGAAATGCCCCCCCCGTCCAAAGGTGGAAATACTTATTAGTGATTGTTGATCACCGTACTCACTGGGTTGAAGCCATACCAACCATAAACGCTACTGCTCAAACAGTGAGCAAGGTGATCCTTGAACAAATTATCCCTCGTTATGGGATAGTCCACCGAATTGATTCGGACTGAGGTACACACTTTACCTCCCAAATTCTACCAACAATTGGTGCAGCAATTAGGCATTAATTGGAGACTGCATGCTCTGTGGCATCCACAAAGTTCTGGGAGAGCGGAATGAATGAATCAAACCCTCAAAAACACTTCAACGAAATTAATGATCGAGACAAAGTGGTTGTGGATAAAGTGTCTCCCACTTGCTCTCGTACAGATCCGAACTCAACCTAGGTCTGACTTAAACTGTTCCTCTTACGAAATGTTGCACGGGTTACCATACTTAGCCACCCAATACAACCTAGGTCTGACTTAAACTGTTCCTCTCATGAAATGTTGCACGGGTTACCATACTTAGCCACCCAATATGAAGCTGATGTGAAGGAGTGTGGAAATGTAAATGTTCAACAATATGTGCAATTGATTGCAGGAAATTTAAAGCAGCTGAGAGAGAAGGGACTTATACCACAGACACTACCACTGGACTTTAATTTACATCACATCAACCCAAGAGACTGGGTATTGATAAAATCGTGGAAAGAAAAGTCACTGACACCAGCTTGGGAAGGTCCTTTCCAAGTCCAGCTAACTACTGAGACAGCTGTGCATACTTTGGAAAAAGGGTGGACACACATCCAGTGTGTCAAAGGACCGGTAACACCACCAACTGAAGAAGAGTCACTAGAGTAAAGCTCCAATAGAACTGTTGATCTCACTTCTTATATTAACTCCCAGTTTCCCTTTTAAGACATCCAAATCAATTACTACCTTTTCCCCAGTTATAAAGTGTTAAGAGTGTTGTTCCAAATACTGTTGTTGTTCTAAAGTTGTTATATCATAAAAATTGTTTCCTCAATTTCCACATTAGAGTGCTTCAGTTGGAGGTAGTATTCATCCCTAATAACAGCTTAATCTGACTCTAAATTTCAGGGCAAAACCATTCAAATTCATAGCAAGGCCAACTCCAAAAATGAAGAGATTCTTGATGTCTGATTATCTGAAGAGTCCATCTAAAGGGATAAAACCCAGAAGAAGGACCAGAGGAGCAGGGATGGTACCACCCAGAGACAGAAAGACCTGGGGGGGTAACAACTCTCCTCAAGGTAATGTTGTCAAGAACAAATGCACCCTGTTCTATACTGTAACCCTCTGGATCCTGTGGTTTCCCTTCGCCCAGGCTGACATCAGATGTAACAAATGTTCCAAAACAGTATATCAGACAGAAGGAAACTCATACCAAATTAAACACTTTTTCTGTGCACATACTTGTGTGAACCCAGCTTGTTACAACTTAACTACACTAAGTACCTGCACGGAAAAAGGACATAAATACTGGATTGGAAGAAATCTTGGCAATTCGGTTCATAAACAAAAGGGAGAATGCCCCTCCCAAGAAGATTGGCTCTGTTTTAACTTTAACTATATAACAAAACCAGAAGATTTGATCAAAAGAAAACCTTATGATGTGGACCTGATTCAAGAAATAGTAATCAATGAGAAAGAGAAACAAAAAGCAGAAAATCCTTTAGTGTCAGGTAAAAATTTGTTCATTGATCTGGCTGAGAGAATAAGTCAACAATTGAACCTTACAAATTGCTGGGTGTGTGGAGGAACTTTGGAGTTGGAAAGTTGGCCTTGGCAGGGAGTCAGTATTGGACCCCCTGATTTAATCCGACTAAATGACCTCTCTCCTACCACCCGACATGATAATGGAACATGGCAACTAAAGAACACTGTTATTGGAGAGGAATGCATATGGAGAAAAGGGAACAGGTTTACAAAAGAAGTTGGAGAAACAATTTGTAAAAGGTATTTAGTAATTGATGGGCAAAGGCACTGGTGGATACCTCAAGAACCAGAAGTTTTCTGGTCAACAGAGAAAATTAAAAACAAAAATTGTATTTTAAATCCAACAGAACAATTCTATCAATGCTGGGACCATGGAAATCCTTACTCAGTCTTGCCACAGATCTCTAAATATTGGACTTCTGCTTCTAGCATCCAACCTCACTTTTGGGAAGCACCTGAAGATCTGTACTGGATCTGCAGTAACAAAGCCTATTCCAAACTACCACCTCGCTGGCGAGGAAGCTGTACCCTCGGAGCTATCCAACATAATTTTTTCCTTTTACCAGAGGATGTTGGAAACCATCTAGGAATTGCACTTTATGATGAACTGACTAGAGCTAAAAGACAAAAAGGTTTTAATTGTCATTGGGTTTTCCCTTCTTGGTTTAATTTTTCTTCACTGTTTAATTCCTTGTTTTCTTTGTTTAGTAACTGCTGTTGTTCAAAGTATGCCCCTTACACAGGATCTCCAAGGACAACGACTTCCTTCAGCCTCCACCCAAAAGATTGTGCATGTCAACCAGCCGAAGAAAACTAGAAAGAAGCAAAAGCTAGCCCAGCAGATGTGGGACCATTTTAAGGAACTCAATGCCATTCCTGAAGAGTTACCCACCTTCACTTAAATGCAAAGACCAAAGAGCCTGTGCAAAAGAGAAAAAGGGGGGACTTGTTATATATGAAATCTACCAAATTGGCCTTCGTTTGTTAAGTGCCCTGATTTTGCATGATAAGGTGTTAAATGTCCTAGTTTTGTATTTTGCATATTCAGTGTTTTAATTGCCAAATTAGCCTTTACATACTTAAAATGCCCATCAAACTAGTTAAAGATACAAAGTCAATTCTCAGAACCATGTAATCACACAGTTCTTAATTAAAAATCCCTGTTGATAAAATATTCCCAAGTTGATCCCTTCCTTGAGCCTCAAACTTCCAAATGTCTTGTTTCCTGCACATACCCAAGTTACCCAGGTTAATTAGTATGTTTTTAAAAAAGATTCTTAAAGTGTTTATGGTTCAGTTTTAAAAGTTCCTTAAAATGACTGTTGATTGTTCTGTTTTAAAAGTTCCTTGAAGTGTTTGTGGTGTAGTTCAATGCTTTTGTTAGTTGTCCTTAAGTTGTACAAGTTCCTAAGCCCAGCTCCAGGGGCAGACTTTCCAAGAGCTCTGGGGGGGCATTTGCCTCGGGTTAGCTGTGGGTGAAGCCCATTGCTGGTGAGTGAGGCCCCTGTCTCCCAGAGAGACCATTTTAATTCTCTAACTTTGGACCAGCCAAAGTTAACCCAGCATTGCAGGCTTCCTGCACTGAGGCCTTGTGCCAGTTAGGCCTAAAGGTTCCTAATCGCTCCGGACCCAGGTTTTAGGATTTTATTTGTGGATTTTCCTGGACTGGATTATTTCAACTTTTAATTTTTTAATTATTCTTTTAATAAAACAGATGTTAATTTTTAATTAACATCGAGTGGTCTCTTTCTTGACAGACAGGTTGCTTAGATAGGGATTTATGACAGTAGGAGAATGCCAGGGTTTTTTAGAATAGTAAGGATTACTATGTAGAAATCCACATACAATCTAAAAATGGTAAGATAACATTGCCCAGTTATTGACAGTAAATTAAATCTTGTCTTCAGAGGCAGAAAGAGTCAAATCAGAGGTCTTACAAAGACCTTAAAAGAAAGGTCTTAAATAAGTTACTAAATTTTTTTTTTGATGTTTAAATGTGTATCTATTTCCTACATATGCAAATGTTTCTGTGGAGATACTGTTTAAGATTGTCACGTTTCTGAAATAATCACAGGTCTCAAAGATTTAATACAAGTGCCCTGAGACTTCCTGCAACAGAGGTGAAACAGCTATTTGCAGTAAGGTGTAAGCAGTGCAAAGCATGGATGTACTCTCCGTGTCCCACCAACACTGGGAGGGCAACAGGGTTCATAATCCTTGCTTCAGAGTGAAGAGCCTTGGAGCTCAGTCAGCTTCAGCACTGTATACATCTCCAACTTCCACTGCATAGAAAAAAGGAAAGTAGCAAGCATGCATTCTTAATAACTTTTGAGTTTCATTTTGTATTTAAGATAATCAATTTTTAGCCTGTACATAGCGTAGTACTCAACCTCTTTAACCATTTAAAAAAATCAGGTGAAATGCTTTTGTGTACTCTGGCAATGAATTAACTGCCCAATGGATAGTTTTGCACTCATAATTAGCTGATTAATGGCACCATTTCCTCAGGGGACAAATAAAACCATGTTTGTCAAAATAGGCAGCTGTGTGCATGTGTGCAGACACACACGTATACATACACATAAAGGTAAAGCAATAGATGTTCAGTTTGTTTATTTCTTTCAAAGATGGAATCTGATCAATACTGTGGTTTTGACCCTAAATCACTTACCAAATAGTACAATTGATAGCACCATCAGGTTTCTTTAGATACTAAAAATGCTGATTCAATAGCTGTAGCCAATATACAGAGACATAATGAATTTGGGGAGGGAGAAGTTACTGTATTGGCAATACTGCATTTGAAGGATTTGAGCACATGTAATGGGTAGGTACTTCAGAAATTTATAGTCTTGAGGACTTAAAAAAAACCAAAAACTTCCCCGTAGTATTAGAAAATCAGTTTCATTGCACGCCTATATATGGCCAGTAATGTTAACTTCCCAAGAAGGATTATAAACTCTCCAAGTACTTGAAATTTGCTCTTCTGGATACTCAGATAATTTTAAAGTGTGGTTTATTCTGAAAAGCTTTCATTCTCTGTATAATAGTAACAATAATCAGACTAACTTCTTTTATGTCATTATTGATGTTCATTGTAAACATTTCTTAGCATAAGTTAGGAAGGACCTCTTGGCACTTTAAACTTTTGTCTTGATTAGGCTTAATGTTTAACATTTCTAAAACTGACCTTTTTTTTTTAAAATGGATTTTAAATTGTTTCTCTTCCCTAACTTTCACTTTCTGCAAACTAAGAGAAGAAAAGAAATAGTGAAGTATTCTCTGTCTATAAAAGAAAGAGATAACTTAATATGGAAACAACCAACCTCTTAAATAAATTCAGTTTTCAAAGCACATTGACTAATGTTATCAGAAATGTTTCTCCTGAAGTATTTACACTAGTGATATACAAAATATTAGAATTGTCTTTTGTTTGTTAACAAATTCTGTTGTTAATTAACAGAAATAATGATGAATACAGTTAATGGATAAAATCTAGAATTTGTTTCCTACAAAACAATCCCTCCCACCTCCCCAAACACCAAGATCTAGTAGCATATCTCGAACTTGTAGCTAACACTTCATGTTGTTATGTATTCTGCTTTTGAGTCATGCTATAGTACAGGATAATTGAGAAAAGAAAATCTGTGTAGAAAATAAGAACGATTGAGAAAAACTTACTGTATATAGAATTCATTTCTTTTCCATTGCTAGGCCATTTTGTTGTCATCTGACATAGTGTCACCATGTGTTTTGTTTCACTACCATGCTATTTTTAACCAGCGTATCTCTGGCAAACAGGATAAATTCTCTCTTTTATGGGCACTTGAGTGTCTAAATAAGCGGCTCTAAAATCAACTTTCTTTGCCACCATCCTGTCTAAGTGAAAAAAGTGTTGGATATTTGTTGTATTTGTTTGCTTTTGTACCCAAAGGTAAACTTTTTTTTTTTAAGGTGAAAGAAAAAGAAATTAAATATCCGTGTTGTGCAACTTCTGCCTCCTGAGGCTTGATTCCTTTAAAGGAAAGTGAAGAAAGTAGTCAGGCCAAAAATTCCTAAAATGAAAAGGACAGTTGAGGAAGAGAAAATCATGAAATGATACACTCTTGTTAACATTCAGGCACTGTTTTTTAAAGTTAGTGTTCTGTGAATGAGAATGTTACTGCAATGTTAGAAGCTGACTTGTGTTTTTCCATTGAATATCAATGTTGATGATCAGGATGTGCTGGCCTTACTTTGAAATGTGCACTTTGACTTTGCTCTGTTCTTACAGCTGCCTAATTTCAATAGAGTTACTTCTTGTTTCATCTTGCAATCTCAAACTTTTTTTTTAATCCGTTTTCCTTTCATAAAAGCAAATACTTTGTGTACCAGTAGAAAACTATTTCTACAACTGGTTTCAGTTGTGGTTTTTCATATCTATATATGGGATTTTAAAACCCCCAACACTCCTCTACTACAAAAGACATTTTTTCTTTTGAGCTGCAATCTTTTATTTGGATGTGTTTTAATATTCTTCTGTGCAACAGTGCAGTACAAGTACTTAAAATGGTAAAGCCTTCTCCCTAAGATAACAGAGTATACTGCAGCAATACATGGAATGATGTGCTGATAACTACACTGTGTCCTATAAGAGGTTAAGGCAGTTTAAATGAAATAAATTGAAAACTTCATGGATTTTTCTATAGTTTTCAGAACACATTTGGCTTCAAAATACTGATCTGTGATTTTGTTCTCAGGTGTTAATACTGAGAACTCTGAGTCAGGGAGCTTTAGAAGTGTTTAACATAACAAAAAACCCCTAAATTAAACTAGGGAGAAACTTTTGGGAGAGAAAGGATTCAGTTAGTACCTAGGGCTGTACATTCATGTTCATTTAAAAGGAATCCCTATGCCCTCAGATCACTTAAGTAGTGCAGATTTAAATAGGAGTGGGTATGAGTGCAGAAAAACTCATACTCTGACATTTACATCTGCACACTCTGTGGGCATGTGGAAGCCGTCGCAGATTGCCTGGTGTTTTTCCTCTGCTTATCTGCATGGCACATTGAGGAGGCTTTTGGCAGCTGGCTCCTAGGCTCTCCTGTTTCTTAGCTCAGCCCTGCAAAAATAGCCCCTGATAAAGAAACACATCACTATCAGGACACCATTACCTTTCCGCCAAGTAATTTTCAGTGTACTCTTTAGAAGCCTTTCTGGTCTGCAACCTGAGAGCAGCTGGGCTTTGGGAAAGGAGCTGTGCAGCCACGGAACAGCTCCCAGCTCTCGACAAACTGCGGAGTGGTAGGCAGGGAACAGAGCTGGCAGTGCAGCTGATGCATCTGACTGCCAGATGTCTCTCATAAACATCCAGATGCCAACACCAAGTAGTGTCTGGAGCCTGGGGACAGTACTGACTGAGCGCTGTAATGTGGCCGTCAGTGAAGGGACAGCTTCCAGATGAAAGAGGTGATGCCCATGCACATAAATCTCTGCTGAGTTCTCCCTTCAGCTGATGAGTTAGACAGCTGACATTTCTGGCGATCAAAAAGCCTACTGTTGACTATCATCTGACAAAGTAATTCAGGAGGTGGCATTCACCAGTTCAAAAGCTCTTGCCCATCATCTTTGTGAGTGACGGATATAGAAGGGATCATCTCTGTGCTTTCTCACCCCAGTTGTATCTGGGTTACATACATGATGCTGCCTGTCATGTCTGTTCTTTTTAATTCTCAGTTCTTCACCAATCAGCACCCAGAAGAAGAGGAATCACTCAAAACCTAACAATTTACTCAGACTGTAACTGGTCTAACCCAGATGTTCTGTGTTTTTCATAGATCTCCCAAGCTCTCATGAAGGAATTCTTTTGAAGAGCTAGTTATCCTGACAGTCCAAAGCAAAGCAACATTAAAATCAGTCAATATTTGGCTTTTTATTTTCAAGATGTTAGTTGAGTCAGTAAATTTTTCTATGACTCTATAATAAAAGTTTTATTTAATATTTATTCAGATTTCATTATGAGTAAAGAGATTTTCAATACATAAGGTTTGGTTTAAAAAATCCAAGATGTCCTACAGCTCTGAGACTGTAATTAGATTTTTCAAAAAATGCAACTGATAACTAACTGTTGAAAATTCAAAGCAAACTGAACAAAGAGTCTGTATTGAATTGACCTATTAGCTATTAAGTATTTGAACAAGTATGTTCCCTGAAGTTAAAATTATTGAAACCTTTTACATAAATGGTACAGATAATGATGTCAGTGCTTTTGGATAATCACTAGAAGAAATAAGAAAAAAACCAAAACCAACTTACTGAGTTTTATGTAATTTTTATTTACAGAACTTTACAAACAGGATATAGCAACAAAACACCATATATGTATTTCCTTAAAAATATAGTGTCACCTTGTAATGTGCACAAAATATTTAAAATAGACAGAGTGAAGAGTGGGAAGATTTCAAGGTAGGTAGTTATTTTTAGGTGAAAACCCCACAGAAGAAACACATAGTATTGAAAAACACTGAAAACTACTCCCAAAAATATATTTTTAGCAATATCATTTCAAGGGGAAACAATTTAAAATGCAAACAAAGAAGTCATGTTTTTAACAGTTGGGAATTGAGATTTTGTGTTACAACAAGTTGTCTAGGAATAAAAATTGTATATATACAATATTATTATGTAGTGGGATTTTTAATTAAAAAAATATCAAAATCATATTTAAAATTATGCTTCTGCTTCTTAAGATGCCACATTGCCAGCATTTGTTTCTCATATGAGGGATAATTAATTCCATTAGAACTTAATTTTGCTGACTGGGCTGAAAAAAAACCACTTCCTGACATTTCATCATATATGAAAACTCTTTCTCAAATATTTAAAATATGGTTTGGTTAATGTGCATACAAGAGTATTAAACCTGTGTTTTGCTTTTTTTCAGAAATACAGAAATCTGCAAATAAGATGCAATTGCCTTAAAAACACAGGGTCTGTAATAAAGAATGTACACTCTCCTGATCAAATGGAGGATGGGACAGGAACTCAGAGTGGGAAACAAATCTAACAATAGAATCTTTTACACGATACTGAAATCACAAAACAGATAATGAAGAGCACTTTGAATCAGAAGTGTATTTTTAAAACATCTTCATAGACTATTGTGTCTGACACAAAAGTAATTTCATTACGTGGTCATACTTTGAAAATGTTTCTTGTGTTGCCTTAGATGATGATAGGGGACTATGGGGGTTTATTTTTATTTCCAGAAGGAAGTTTAGATGCTGGTCTTTCAAGTAGCCGAACTCCACAGCAGAGATTCAGGTTTCTGAAGGAGAGAGCATAGCTATGCTAGGTATTCCATTAGGTCGGTAGGAAAGGCTGAGAAATGTGAGCATAGGGAAAGAGGAAAAGAAGTGCCTTCATTTTCTATTCTTGGTCTACGAAAATCTGCTAATGCGTTGTCCTAGTGAGAATGGGTAGTGAGCTCTTCACAAGCTCCTTGCTCTCTTGCCATTGTGGAAACTAGCATGGACGTCTGACATCAGTGTCCAAGCGTCTGTACTTGAAACAGAGGTGCTTTTAGCGCTTCAGTTTCTTAGGCCAACTGAGTCATCACATGTATGACTTACTACTTGGGAATGTTTCAGTTGTTACGCATTTTTTCATACTTCTGTCCATGTGAAATCTCTCTCCATATTCTTTCAGAATATCCCCACACACTGTGCTGCTTTTGGAGAAAAATATGGGTGAATTCTTTCCTTGAGGAATTGCTGCCAAATTCGGAGTTGTGTCTTGGCCGGTCTGAAAGTGGGAAAGAGAGAAGAGAGATTTTGAGAAAAACATGAAAAGGCTTGTGGGATTGACAAGAGGACAGAGAAAAAACAGCAAGTTCTCTAGAACATGTTCTGGCACCAGCCTAGGCAACATCTTCATCAAACATTAGAGTCCTTGTATGCATTTTTTATCTGCAGTCTGCATACAGCAGATTGCTACTGTGTACAGTTCCAGTTTTGGTGAAAGTTGGAGAGAAAGTATGGAGGTGATCAAGGCATCTGTGGGGACTGCCTAAAAACTTTTTACATCCCAAGTATTTCCGTATAGGAATATGATGGAGGCATTCATATCCTGATGAAAAAAGCCTGTGCATGCCAGTCAGTTACTAGATACCAGAAACATGGGATTTGCTTCAGAAAGGACTGTTTTGCATTCAGCTCCTGTATGGCTTTTTTGTTGCTTGTAAGGACATCTGGGACTGAAATGGAAAGAGAGGGGAGGGTCATGAGAAGGCTGTGAGCCTTTGGGGATACTTCTGCGGAAAGCAGGTATTGTTGTCAGGTGGATGCTACTAACATTAGGGAGATGGACTAATAAGCACATTTGAGCCTCTGATAGTTTGGTAGAGTAAGACATAACTATGGAAGAAAAAATTACCTCTGATTTCACTGAAACAAATTTCCTCCTAATGCTCCAGACTATGAACTCATGGACATGTTTTTGCAGAAATAATCTAAGCAATCTCTTCACCATGCTCCCAAACTGAGTGTTTGTAGAATGGCACGGGTGGAGAGTCTGTTCATAGCAATTATCTCTGCTTCAGCAATGAGAACCACAATTCCTCACACTCAATCTAAGTGCTATAATTATCTCTCAATACTTGGTGACTAATTTGAAGCCAAGCACTGTTAGAGGCTGCCCAAGTAATATTTTAAATATATTTTTAGAATACATGTTTTTTTGGTTGGAAACAAAATTAATGAAGCTCTGGTAGTTCTTACTACCTAACTCTAATACACACTCTGGATACAAATGCAGAAGAATTTGATTCCATCTTAAGTCAATAAAAAAAGCTTTATTCTGGCAATATAAGCTGCAATTTCTATTATCAGTAGGGGCACTTTGCATTTCAGTCATACATTAATTTGAAGAATTCAGAAGCATGTTGCTAATTAATCTCTGCCTAGAGCCTCTGTGAGAATAGATAATATGGCTGTTTCCTAAAGAGCTTAGATTAAGGCATAAAGATAGAAAATGGAAGAGAAATTAGAATTCATTGACTCAATCAGTAAATAACACTTTTTTTTTGCGTACTTTGCAGTCAGTAAAGGTGTGAAACACTAGCCTGAAAGGTAGTTTTTCTTTCTAAATAAAACTAAAGCAAAAGTAACATCTTGTAACAAAAAATCTGAAGAATTTATGGTGTACAAGACAGCATAGCAGGTCACAAATATCCTTCCACAGTTTCTAAAAGCATCAGTGTAATACTTTCCTGCGGCAGAGGCAAGACCTTTATTTTCCCAGCATATATATATATATATTTTTTCCCCAGATGATGTCTAGGAATCTGATATCCCTCGGTGAATACAAAGGAGCCAGAGTTCTTTCTGAATGCAGGCTGCAGGCATGCAGCCTTTAGCAGTTTACACTCCACTGAGAGCAAATCATGAATCTCATATTCCTTGAGAGCACTTGCTTTTCTCTGACCCAGAAGCAGGCCTTCTGTGGTCAGAAGAAATTTATATCCAGATTTTGAAGCTTTGACAAGAGCCCATTTCAGACTATAGAAATAGCTTTTTACATATCAGCTTTTTCTGGGTGCTTTGACATCATTTGATGGATTCACAGCTTCTGGGGCTGTTCTTTACGTCATCTTGATTCAGTCTCTACTCTTAAGAGTAAAGCACTTTAAGTAAAAATATAAACACAATTTTTTTTTCATGTATTAAAAGACAATAGGGGAACATAACTTTGGGAAGATGGTTCCACATATAGCTGTTAAACATATAATTTTTCTTTTAAGCCTCTAGTTTTACTGATCTTCCAGAATCTAAAAGAGAAAGGATCATATAAATACCCTGGTTCTTGCACTCTTCTGCATGCACTCAGCCACTGCAAGGATTAGATAAACATTTGCACTGACCCTATGGAATATTCCTTTTATTTCCATTTTTAGCACTTGTGTGAAAAGTCAAGTGAAACACAAAATAAGAACACTCCCAATAAGAAAATGCAAAACTATTAAATTATTTCAAGAATAATGGTATACAAAACCTGGAAAAAGCATGAAAAATATGAAAAGGATTTACTTTTTAGATTTAATTGTGTAATTCAAAGGTGTGAGGCTAACAGAAAGTTTTCTTTCTTAATATCTTGAAGTAATTGTATAGAAGCACATATTCTTGTGCAGAATTAAGTTGCTTAATCCTTATCGTATTCTGAATCATATTTAATTTTCTTTCAATGAAATTATTATCCATGTCTGGATCATAATTGATATGAAAGACTTTCTGTGAGTTACTTGTAGCTAAACTACTAAAGTACTCTAAAGTACTGGAGTGCTCAACACAGTGACATATAGCTATTTATTTTACCTAGCATTTATTTTACCTCCCTGTGCTCTGGAAGGGCTTACAAGCCAGCTAAAGGCTCTATCATGACACACTGTAATCTGGAAGTATGTATATTTGAGCATATATTTGTGTGTATTATTTATTTATTTATTTATTTATTTATATGTCATCTCCTGCTGCCAGTAGTTTTGCATAGCTGCTTAGCTTGGATTTGCAGAGACAAATCAGATATATCTGCATACTTATTCACACTGATAAAGAAAATTTGGGTCTCAGTCTTATATGTTTCATTATCACATGTTAATTGGTTTTTTCCGTGCTCTTTCCTTACCTTTTACTTTTCAAATATATTGGGGAAATATAGAAATTTAGTGGCTTGTAGTATAAACCTTAGCCTTTAAGCTTTCAAGCTGACTTATTTTCCATTGCCTGCAATATCTGCAAATGTGCAAAATGGCAAGTATGATTCCATATAAATTAGCTGCTGATTTATTTAAGCCTGGTTTATTTCAAATAAGCAGCACAGTCAGACATGACGCAAGCGAGCAAATAAGTATTGACCTGAAGCTAGAGAGCTACCTGGTTAAACACCTGTGAGGCATAATTTAATACCCATATCTGGAAAATTGCAGCCTCATGCTTGCAAGGTCACAAAGGAACCCATCATATTGAGTAAAATCTTAAGAATTTATGTGAACCAAAGCAAAAAGCATGTTGTTCCATGTGGCCCTTGTAAAGTTATTTGATGCCCTAAAACACATTGGATGACTGAATTTAAAAACAAGCAAGTAAGCTGTGTCTGTGAGATTCATATTTCTATAGCAGAGAAATATTTTATACGTGGAAGTTACAAGAAAAATAAGTTCAGATGAAACACCTAATAGCACAAGTCTTTATGTAAAGTAATCTGTTCATGGACAAGGATCTCAGGTGGTATTCATCTGAGATATTTCCAATTGCAGATTATGTGTGTCAGTTACAAGCATTTTTGAATGATTAACCCCTCAGAAGCTGTTATACTCAGGAAGGGTATAATTTAAAACCCCATTTTGTCCAATATTCATTTTCTCAAGAATTTCTAGACAGATTTTTGTAATTTCACAAGTATGAAAATTTTTCTTTCCAACTCATTCCTCTTCTTCACCTGTCAGATTTACAAACTCCATCTGGAATCTGAAAAAAGCAATTTGTTCATTCCTTCCACTCCCCTTTCTAATGAGGACTCTGCAGATAGAGCTAAGCTGACAATGTGGATGATGTAGAAGGAAACCTGCAGACCCGCTATAGCAGAAAAGTGAAAAAAAAATCTTTGTCATTAATGTAAGTATACATGACTGCACAGCATCCAAGGGTGTAGATTCAGAGTAATAGGACAATAACATTACAATGTTGGTTTTCCTGACCATAAGCTCTGCAGATTGGTATATTAGTGTATCTCATTTTATCACATTCTCAAGATGCCTACAAGTAATGAACCATGAATGAATGTATTTCTTTATCTGCATCAAGAAGAAAATGTTTATGTACAGCTTCAACAACAATACAAGAAACATGGCTGTAGGAGCCTAGAATGCCTTTCTTCCTGGAAAAGGATACCCTTTTTCATTGTCCACAGAGCGTTGTCAGGCCTGATTGCCCATATAGCTTTGTTAGGCTCAATCGGATTATTGAGTTCTACTGTGAGTAGAAATACGCATTCAGTATCTGTGAAAAAAAAAAGATTTGGTTTATGAAATCACAAAGTAAACAGGAAAGAAAAGACAGCTGTCATCCTAAATGACAAGCTCATACAGCTAGCCTCTTTTGGGAAAGTGCCAGTTACCTCCCACATACATGACTGCAGTTCTAACATTGAAAAAACAGACATTAAAATCATGTAAATATAACCAACTTCCTGAGCTATAACAAGTATTAACAGTTTCACATTCATTCATTTGAAAGCATATTGGAAAAATAAATTCAATCTGCACTGACATCTGTTATTTTACAGTTTTTCAGTTAATTCATTACAGCTAGAAAGTGGATTATTTTTCCTTTCTGAAAAGTGTAAATATTCTTCTCTTTATTAGAGAAAACAAAATAATTTACATGGGTGAGTTAAGAGGTAATCAGGGTCTACTCTCTTTACTGTGTTTGGCATAAACTTGTGGGCAGAATGAACATAATAGACCATATAACAAATGTCTGATGGTGAGAAAAACAATTAAAAAGAGATATTCATAATGAAATTCTGTAGTCTGTAATTTCATCGTGGGAACAGGTGTTATTTACATACTATAAGAACAGAGAGGCAGGTAAGAGACATAATTGGAATTGTAATAGAATATTACTTGACTCATATCAGTGAGTAATAAGAAAAGTGTTAACATGCATTTTATTTTTCCATTTGCTTGACATATGCGCTAATGGATGGGGAAGGAATTAATGTAACTTCATTAAATGACGGCTGTTCCCTGTTCCAATATGCCACACAAGCGTTTAAACTCAACAGGGAGAACAGTGCCATCTTCTGAACCACCCTGGGGTGAACCACACATATTGGGTGGTTTTGTAAAAAAAAAAAAAGGAATGTAATTTTTTTCATGATCTGCCAATATTTGTCTAAAAAATGGAAACTTTTGCCACTTCAAGTCAGTGAAGATAAATATTCCTATTAAAATTACTTCATATAAAAAACACTTGTTTCCCTAGGAAAATGGATACATTAAAAATACAAACAAACAAACAAAACCTCTAGGTAAAACGGGGGGGGGGGGGGGAATCTTAACGTGTTTTGTTTTCCCAGCACTAGAAAATTTTTTTATTATGCATTTTTGTTTATTTTCCTCTTTCTTCTGGGAAAAATGTACATATGTGTATTTAGCTATTTACTTTTTTTTAACATCCTCCATGCCGTTAAAATGTTGTCTGTAAATTTTCATTTTTAAGCCTATTTTCTCAGACTGCTCTGTATGCAGAAGAGGCCTCAAACAGAAATTTTGGAAAATTTGACTACTGTCTAAAACTGCTGCTTTGTGTTTTTAACTTTGTCAATAATATATGAAGTATTCATCACAGGTATGTGAACAAGACTCTGAAATCAATTGCATTTTATCCTCTAGTATCAACTCCCTGTATCAGTAGATATAAACAGCTTTCAGTTGTATGTAATTCAATATCTTCTATGAACGAGGATTAATGCAGTATTAGCTGACTTCTAATAGCCATTAAGTTCTAATTTAGTAATGAATCAATTGAAAATTTCTGGTGCTTGGTAATAGTTCTCTGCAGATTTCGTCCATAGCATTTAGCATATTACACAGACAAAAATAGTTCATAAAAAGGATATTTCAAGAAATTACTTTCCATTAGTTTCAGTACAATAGATTAAAAGAATGATTCAAGTTCTAAAGATATTTCCTTTGGTTTTATTTAATGTCTAGAAAGTCAGCCCCCTTGGGGGGATTAAACTTGATTTGTTCAGACAAAAAATTATTCTAATATTCCATATAATTTAAGGGCTTAGTTCACAAGTTGAACAGCTTTGTCATACTACAAATGGCCTTTTTCAGCTCCCATCTTATTATGATAGGTATTAAGAGAGGATATAAACCAAAGGAAACAACTATTTGAAAACTCTCATGTTAGATATTTATTATAAATGTTTTTATTTAATCATTTGGATTCCATTATCCAAATAGCTTTTTTTTTTATTTTTAGGAAATAGCTTTACTTCAGAAATATTCAAATAAAATCTGACTTGTTACAGAAATTAATAATGTTAGTTCATAAATATTTATACTTTAATTCCAAGAGACATTATAAATTTAAATGTACTCAGCACAATTTAAAAAATACTTTTATTACTAATCTAGCTTCCTCATATACACAAAAATGCCCTTCTTCAAGTGTAATATAAAGCTCATTCAAAAATCTTTACTTTGAAATTTTTTCTTATAACTCATATTTTTACTAGTTTAAAAAGTCAAGCCTTATTTTCTCAAGTTAAAGCTCATCTATCACTGCAAGATCAGCCCAAAGTTACCTGTGTTTAGCAAAATCCTTTGACAAATAGCTAGAATTCTGTAAATATGCACAATTCTTCCATTCTGACCCCACCTTTTCTTTTTTTAACACAAAAAGTTTAGTCAGTTAAAGGAATACTGTAATTTCACTTACTGTTATCTAACTGCCAGGGGAACAAGTTTTCATTATTCTCAACAAAAATAAGTGCAAGACTTGATATAAAATTTCAAAGCCATTAGATTTTTTGTGAGAACAGGCTGATCTAGCAAAGGGCCATACATCCAGTTTGCTCTCCTCCCCGTGCATTCAACCACCTTTTTATCTGATCATCACAGGCACGATGGGCACAGCTGTCAAGGCTGCTGCACACAGGGCTGGCTCCTGCAGGGTGGCTGTGTGGCTGAAGAATGGGGTCTACTGGGAGCAACAGAAAGAACTGGGTTTATCCAGCCTGGAGAAGAGAAAGCCTCTGGGGAGACCCTACTGCTGCCTACAAATCCCTGACGGAATGATAGAGAGAAGAAGCAATCAAACTCTACGTGGATGTACACAGCTGTGGGATGAGGGGCAGCAGGCACAGATTGGAACATGAAAAGCTCCATTTAGATGAAAAGAAACCTTTTTACCAAGAGGGTCAGGTTGGTTCCAGATGTTGTGGACTCCCCGACCTTCAAGGTGTTCAGGACTGCACTTAGCCTGGAGAAATCTGATAAAATTAGACCTGCTCTGAGAAGAGGGTTGGCATAGATGCTAATGGAGGTGCCTTTCAACCAAAGGCTGACTTGGCATGAGGAATAGACAAATGACAGTAGTCAGAAGAATAAGGTGGATGGTTCCTTCCCTCACTGGAAAGCAAACATCTGGATGAACAGGTTAGTTGTGCTGATATCAGAGTGTCAGTACCCATTCTAGCAGCTCCAGTTGCTCATAAAAAATATAAGCCCTGGAAGAACTGAAATATACATGAACCAGACACAGTTTCATGAAGCTATCATTATTTCTTTCTATTAAAATGTGATTAATGGAAAATTATTAGGGCTATAATTTGCCACAGTATGAAATGAAATTCTTGTGATAGATTGGAAATTTAGTTTTCAAACCCTACATACTCTTTCTGTTGCCTGCTTTTTTTTTTTAATTGCAAGCAACAAATCTTCCGTTTAATACCTTGAAAACTACTCCTGCTCTGCTTTAGCACATCTATGCCCCAGCCCTTTTATTCTCTATATATTTAAGCTTCAAACCAGAAAATTTATGTTGCAGCTCATATAGCTGTCTCTAAGACCAGTGGATAGTT
>NW_024582054.1:7718105-7771631 GCF_017639235.1 Corvus kubaryi
GTCCTTGTGTCCATATTACAGCAAAGGACACAAAACCACTCCTCACCGACTCACTTGTAGACCTACATACTATGCATACTCAGTTGTATGCAGTATAGACTTGAAATATGACAGTATTAAAACATGGTGCTTTACTGCCAAAAGGAGCAGATACAATTCTCTCTCCCAGCTTCACACATCATCAGAGAACAAGCTGTACAGGGAGAAGTTCACCACTCTCCTTAAAGGGCTACACTGCATCTTTACCTCTAAATACATGCATGGACCTTATTTTGTATGAGGAGGCCTTGTGCTTCAGGTAGAAGGTAATTTTATTTTTAGCCTAAGCCTGAAAGATATTGAAAGGAGGCTCCAAGAGTATGGAAGCATTGTATATTTTGACGTATTTGGAAATGGCTTTATGTCTCTTAAAACACAGCCTCTATAAAAAGCAGAATAGTATGTCCTGTGTGACTTCTTAAGAAAGGGAAACTGAAACCAACTTTTTATTTTAAATCCTCTTTTAAATTCTCCTAAAAATTCTCAGCCATTCTACCAGTAGTAAAAAATAGACTTAAAGATGTACTTCACCTCCAGGAAGCCCCACAGCAGACAGCATCCCTCATATAACAGAATGAACTATAATGAGTCTAGACTAACCCACATCTCAGTATAAGTGGCCTAAGGTAACACCTCACTTACTCCTCTCTCTGCATGACCAGGTTTAGATCCTAAGATGGGAGTATCACTGAATAGATGAAAGTCATGGAATCCAGGCTAAAGTATAAGAAGGAAACCTACAACATAGCGGAAAAGAAATCTAACTGTAAGAGAAAAATAAGATTATTTTAGATTATCCATTCTGATATTTACTGCATATTTGTCTGATTTACTTGCTAATATAATCCTGAAACAAATAAATGCTGCTAATAAAATCTCAACCTGTCATTTTAGAAAATATTTGAACCAGCACAGGGAGCTTATACCCCAATCTGATTCTGGCACTTCTCACATGGGAATTTCTCAGCAGCCATTTCAGTAATTACAGGTCACCACTTCCATCAGAGAAGTCCTTCTCACTCCTTACCTGTATGCTCCCTGCTCTCAAGGCTCAGTTGTGTCCAAAAATTGTTAATATGTCAAAGTAGTGAATTGGCTGCAGGATCTGATCTGACAGAAAATGTTTCCTTTTCCTCTCCTCCTTCCTTCCATTTTTATCTGTGCAGCTCTCTCGCTGTACACTGTGTAAGCACACCCAATCATTTGTGCTGGTATAAGGATGGGAGGAATGAGAATAGGAGCATGTTTTTAGTGGTGGTAAGGAATGCTTTTTTCAATATCTGTACCAGTTTATGTTTGCTGAAAGTGCTTATTGAACAACCTAGCTGACTCTAGTAAATCTCATCTAAAATTTAACTAGTGCTTTGACTCTATTCTTATATGCATTTTCAGTTGTATTTTAGTCAAAAGACTTATGAATTATAAAAGCCACCAAACTGTTTAAACCTAATTGATATATTGCAACTACATATGTAGCATATGTTTTAATATACAATAAAATTCAGAGAAAATATATGATGCATAATTTGCCATATTTTGCAATAATGACCAATTTCTTTGGAATTCTGGGGGTTTTATTGTCTTCTTTAGAAAAAAAATCTTTATTTTCTGTCTAACATTACGTGCTGAACCTCCTCAAAGAATAACTGTTCCAGAGATAAATCTCTTACTCCTCTTTTCAAACCTTCACCCTTCTCAATTTCTGCCCTGTTAGCATCATTATTTCACTTAGAATCTTGGATAGTTATTCAAGTTTCAGAAGTGCTTTCTTCTATGTAACACATCTTAAATCAGATGAAATCATAATTTCTCCCCCCCCCCAAAAAAAAAAAAAAAGACAAAAAACAAACAATCAAACAAAACATTTTAAAAAGACAGAACAGCTGTACTGTGGAAGCTTCCATCTAGCATTACCAGTCCCCAAAGCTTTCTAAAGCTGTTAAATTGTCTTACAAATCAGTTGGGTACCAGATGGGGTTCTATCTTTGTTTACTTTTTAAAATTTACCTTTTATGGGATTGTACTCTGAAGTTTTTACCTGAATTAATGAGGACAAGATCCTTACTTTTTATACCATGAAACCTGAGGCTCCAAGGTAACACAGACGCTCAGTGCTAGAGAGTTAAAAAATCCACAACCCGCTAGGTAATGTAGATGTCAAGGCAAATTGCAAAAGTGCAATTTTACTATCATATAGCTGTTATTATATCCAGGAAAAGAAACTATAAAATTGCTGGTAACCAGCACAATGGATACAGAATTTCAGACACCATCTGTCTGTAACTCAGTAGTTCTGCTTTCATGGTAGCTCTGCTTACAGTGCTGCAAATGGTGTCCATTTACTGCAGTTACAGTTATGTACTTGAATTTTGGAGGTCACTTTAATAAGCTCTTTAAAGTGTGATCAAATGTGGGAAAACATCACCCTGGAATGGGGAAAGAAATAGATGTGTTCCTTAGATGAGAGTACTGATTACCTTATATTATAACATATCCCAGAGAAAAATGAGGTTCAAGAAGTGTTTGGACAATGGTTTCAGGTACATGGTGGGATCCTTGAGGTTCTTCTGTGCAGGGCCAGGAGGTGGGCTAGCTGTTCCTTGTAGGTCCCTTCCAAATAAGCTTATTCTGTGAATTTGTGATTCTATCAAGGTCATGTGATACAGACTAAATTACTAGAAGTTCCGTAATAAACAAAAGATGAGTTATTAGCATTACAGAAGAGGGATTCTTTCTTTGAACTGAGTTGCTTGAAATTTTCCAGAGCTCATATGCAGAGTGAAGGTGTGAAGTTGAACATAGGCAAGTGGAGAGAAACAGTGATGTTTTAATATTTGTCTTTGTTTCATACTATTTGAATCTATTTTAATGGGCAATAAATTAAATTAATTTCCCCAAGTCAGTAATTGGTAAGTGATGTCCCTGTCTTTATCTCATTACAGTCTTTCTTATTCTATTTTCTCCTCATCCTGCTGAGTAGGAGGAGGGAGTAAGGAGCCAAGTGGGAGTTTGGCCTTTAGCCAAGGTTAACTCACCCTGTTAAAACCAGCTGAACATAGTTTTCAACTTTTCTAACAGTTCTGCTTGTGGAGACCATCTGACTCATCACAGCTCCTTACAAAACCTTTGAACAAATGTATCAGAGCATTAGAAATAAATCTCCAGGTTGTTGGACAACTACATTAAAATTTTCTCTAGAGTATTTATTGACATACTAAATACATTGATTAATAAACTCCAGTTAGAACTAAATAAAGAATTGTTATTCTAATAAAGTTAGAACTAAATAAATATAAAGATTCAAAGATTGACATCCTGAAATTTGCATCACTGTACAATTCCACAAAAATTTATTCTGTAGACATGTACAAAGGAAAGCTAGGTTTACGCATATACATATTATGGTGATAATTCACTCATGGTATTATTGTGCATACTTTTGATGCATTTCTCCTCCATGCACAAATAAACATTTTTGTTTAGAGAACTATGTTCAGAGCTGTGCAGAAACTGCTTGAAGAGGAAGCTGAGTCAAAGAAAACTATATTCTCTTTTGATTTCTGAGCGTAGACCATTCTTGAGAAGGAATTTTTCTGTAGGCATGGAATACTAAAGCTGATCTGAGAGGAAAATGATTGTTGATTTGCTGCTGCTCACATAGTTTGGAACTGTGGTTGCTGCATGCAAACAAATTCGCATGAGATTGTATTTGAAACAAATTATTAAAAATCTGGGTACTTAGTTTTTAAAAAGCATTTACTAGCTGCAGATATCTATGACCAATAAGGGAAGAGTTGACTTTCTTTTCAGAACGAAAAGTGAAGAAGAAAAATGGTATTTACATTTCTAGATAAAATTAATTTGTCTAGAAATTAAAGTAGCCAGATTTCTCTTTCTTTAGTACTTGGCATAGGAAAACATGTTGCAAAAGATAGAACTGGACATACCTGTTGTATGACACTGGCCAAGTCACTTCACGTCACTTCTGCACTCCCCTACACAATGGGATAAAAAATGTTTTGACATTTATTTCCGAAAATACATATATTAATTAATTGCTGTTATTAAAAATTTCTTTTGTGTGAAAATTGAACTAAAGATACACTACAAATCTGCAAGAAGATAATAATGAAATTAAAGATCTACCTTGTTCATTGACAGAATTCCTGTTTATTTGCATTATTTAAACAAGGCAAGGAACACACCTACAAAAAGCAATCAAGGAAACCTTTCCTTCAGCATGTTGGAGGAATGCTGCATAATCAATTCTCCTTCTCCAAGCCTCATAGTTAGCTATGAGACATTGAGTTGTCTGAAGTAATTCTTTAGCAATGAACCAATGAACACTTTGCAAGTAAAAGATGAAAGGAAAACCACAGTGCTTTGAAACTCGCAACAGCAACTCCAGGCACTGGGATATGTTACGCATGTGTTACAGTGCGGTCCTGCAGTGAGACTGTGGGCTCTAGGGACAGTTACATTTTGTCCATCCCCTTCACTGCTACTGCTGCACACTGAACATGCATGTGGGAGGAATTAGTAGATCCGGACAGGATAGAAGGCCGAGAAGCTGTTGATCACATTTTACACACATGACTACACCTGAAGTCTAATCACAAACTCTCACGCACATGAGGAAATTGCTGCAGGAGAATCTGGTAAATGTCACAGCTGGCCAGTGGCAGCTTCAAGTAATAGAATTAGGATGATAAAGGTTTCATCAAAGTTCAACAGATTTCTTTGTTTTCTCCTAAAATATTTATTCCACTGCTTATATTACCCTGATTCAACTGATACTTTTGGTTCACAGACCTTATGAAAATGAGAAAATGAATACAGAATTCTATATGAACTGTGTTAGTATACAAGCATCTTTCTTTGTGGCCCAACTACAGCACTTTAATATCTAAAATATTGCTGCATTCTTGTCTGTAAAAGCAGATGTAGTGGCTACTGCCAAATTGGGTGTTCCCTGAAGTGGGCTGTAACTGTGGGTCTGATAACTCACTAGGAAACAGCTTGAGGAAGTAAGAGTAATTTAAAAAGTAATTTATTTTTCCACAAGGTAGGTCTCTAAAAGAAACTATTTAATCTGCACCAGTTAGTCCTGCTTATTGACTCATAAGAAAATGATGCTTTATTTCCTGCAGGTTTGGTTCAGTTATGTACTGGAAGTAGTCTAGTGTGAGAAAAACCACTCCTTTGGTGATGAGTTTTGAAGAAAGTATTATTGTGGAAAATCTATTATGTTAAATAGAAACATTTCCAGTCTGGGTCACTTTTCTTGATAGCAGAGACATCTTATTATCCAATAAAATTATTTTTAATATTTAGCAATGTACTAAAAGCAATGCACAGGAAAGTCATTATGTTCCATGCTTTTAAGTGCTCATTGAAGTAAGAGATTAATGTTCTCAACCTCTGAAATTAACTTCTGCAATCAAGTCAAGCAAATCCATCTGTGGTCATTAGTTTCACTTATCATCATTGAAATTTGGGGAATGCTTGAATGTGCTTAATATATGAGATGTGTATTGGTACTGTTTTTCAGAGACAAATTAGGAAGCCTGTGCTACGGGACAATGTCCAAAAATGGCTTTTAGATAAATCTCTACTTAAGGAAATGCACAAGGAATGGAAAGAAAATCTCTTGTCCAAATTGCTACTTACAAATGCTGCTGCTCAGCATGGGACTTTTGCTAACAATGCACTTTTCAATGTTCAGAAAGAGATCAAGTCTGTATTTTTCTGACAAAGAATAGTGCAAAGTTATATTTTGTGTCTCCAACTGATTTCCTCTCTCATTTTTCCAAAATGTAATATTCAAAGATGCCTTGCAAATCTCTAAGAAACTCCACTGCAAGGAAATCTGCATCTGTAACCACATTTGCAATTCCTCAAATTACATACTTTTCTCACATTATTTTCTAGTTTTCCTTACCCACAGAAATCTTTCCTTCTGATATAAATCAAAATAACGTGTTTACTGTGGAAGCATTAAGTTTATTTGATCAGATAAGGATCTGGTCCTTGAACATGTGCGACTGCAGGCTTGAGAAGCCACCTTGAGGACAGTAGATTTCTGTTGTGGGGCCTGTCACTTTGGCAGGTTTTCATGCACTGCCATCAAAACACGACTGGGACTTCTCTGTGGTGTTTCTAGGGAGGAAAAAATAAAAAGCTAGTGCTCAGAAGGTGTCTAAAGTGACATTTAAAGGTTTAGCTGTTTAAACACTCAAGCTGCCATCATGCTTGTTCTTGTCTACAGATCCTGAGGATAAATTTTCCAGTTCTTTAGTGTTTCACTACAAAACATTTGAGAGTGAAAGAGAATATCACCTCACCTCAGAGCTGAAAAAGACTCACAGAAAGGTAAAAGCTTTATGCCTATTATATCCGTCTGTCTCCCAGAACATTTTCTCCACTTCTTACACCAAAATATAACTCCAGACACCTGCAAAATCACTAGTCCCTCACATTTTCCTCACTGTCTCTCCCACCCCCTAGGTTTACTTGTCCTTACTTCTTACTTGATGGGAGGTTTGGGGAGAGTGGCATTGAATTTTTGTGTAAAACTTAAAATAACAAAGTGATTTTGTTAATTATTTGAAATTATGCAATTTGAAAAAATAGCAATTATGAAAAAGTCTAGAGGTCAAAGTTTTAACTATGGAATTTTACTGGGGAATAATGGCACATCAAGGAAGATAAATTTAATATTAAAGCATTTGCAGTATGCAAGGTTGATTTTAAGTAGAAATGTTTCACAGATCTTTTAAATAACAAAACTATGTGAAACTACAGGTCCTTCTACTGCAAATTTATTTGAAACACAAATTGTTCTCTTACCCTTAGAACTGCTAATAATTTGCAGAATATACGTGCCCCAGTATAGAAACACCGAATATGGAATTTGCATCGTATGGACATTTTGGAAGCAAAGAATCGCCAGATTTTGAGTCAACCTACATTGGCTTATATTTCAGTGACTGAGACTTTTTAAAATGGAAAACAGGCGAGTTTTCTCCTGAAGCATGTTCATGTTAAGACAGTACAGATACCACGTCAGTGTTTGAACAAACATGATATGCCTACTAACTTGAAAAAAAAGTCAGGTGTTGATAAATATTACCCTCTTCTGCTCTTTTTATCTTCCCTTAGTGTTTTACTCACAGGAGATGAAAGTGTAAGATTCAGAAAGACTCAGGAAGTGCAAGATTCCTGTCTGATAGAAACATTAACTCTAGAGAAGAAACAGGCACTGAGTCCATATGTCTGAAAATTGAAAGTGAAACTGATGTTTAAGAACATTTGCAGGATGAAAGCTTTCATAATGTTTGATTCCCTGCATGTTTCTGTGTGCTTGACAGTGTGTTGCCATTTTATTTTATTTTTTTTTTTTAAATCACAAGGGTTTTAAGTATCAGATGTAGTAAGTTTGCAGCTTACAGGCACACTGCGGTGCCGGCCCAAGCCCTCATAAAATTCAGTAGGATTTGGGTGGTGGTTTAGGAATAGTATCGTCCAATTTAACGCTCCCACTAAAACACATACACTGCTCACTCCCCCTCTTCTCCCACCCCTTCCTCGGGCTGGAGAGGAGAGCTGGAGGCACAAAAGGCAAAGATCACAGGTTGAGATAAGGACAATTTGCTGAAAACAGCAATGAGATAAGAAAACAAAGAGTAACAGCAACAGGACTAATGAGAGAGGATGTAAGAAAGGAACTAGTCACACAAAAATCTCCCAACAATAAACAAAGGCGACAACTCCCTCCTCCATATTTTCTTGACTGGAAGGAATCCCTTCTCCCTCGAAGAGACTTCCTTCCCCTCACCCCTGGCAATGATGTGAGGTGGTATATAATAATCTCCAGGTCCTGGCCCTGCCCTCTCCCAGGTACTGCAAAAATTAACCTGTCCTATTCGGAACCAGGATAATTTGCTTCTGAATTATTTAAGGACATATATTCTCTTAGTCACATTTTAAAAAAGTAATAAAATTATAGAATCACTTAAGTTGAAGAAGACCTATAAGATCATTGAGTCCAACCATAAGCCTGGGACCACCGTGTTCACCACTGAACCATGTCCCTAAGTGCTACACTGAATTAATGGTCTACATAAACATTAATTTGCACCTCAGATCTTTAAAATGCTTTCACATACTTTTATATTTAGAAGGATGGAGCCATATTTTACCCTATAACACTAGCACGAGAGTATTAACTGGTATGAAGGATCATGTCTGCCTTTGAATTGCAGTAAATCTCACTTTGGTGACTGCAGGATTGTAAGGTATTTTCTCTTAATTGGAACAGAAAACATATGGCATGTTTCTGACATTTTCCGAGACACTCTTTTTTCATAAAATGTGACATAAGTGATATTCTGAATTATTATCTGGAATTCTGAGAAGTTTTTACATTTCTTTATTTGAGTCCCTTTTATTACAAAATATTTCAAACTATAATCATTCATACAAATTCACAACCAAGAAAGTTTTGTCAAACCCCAAAAGTTTATTAAAACTTTGTTGCCTTATCTTAAAAAGCCCTAGGAACAGAAAGGTTGAAATCCCCACTATTCTACTGAGGTATTTTTCATATTTAATGGTAATAGATCATCCTTTGCCTAAAGGAATATAGATGAGAACTTTTACTCTGGTCAAGTGTTTTAGATGAGATTTAGATGTGTAAACAAAAGGGCTGCTGGGATGCTGGTAAAATCACCTGGAGCTGAGAGGCTGCAGCTGACAATCTAACTTTACAAGGGGAAAGCCAGATACCCTTGTACGGAAAATCACGCTATGAAAAGCCAGTGTCCACAAAGGAGACAGAGGAGTCCTGCAACTTTATTTGAATAAAGGGAGAGTCCACCAGGGCACACGCCCGCGGGGTTTTCTCTCTAGAGATTTCGGAGGGCGCAGCCTCCTTTTATCCTAAGCTCCCGGCCACATGTTGCCCTCTTCCTTTCCCCACTGGCTGAGGTACAGGGAAGGTACAGCCTTCCCAAACCACCTACCCCATATCCCCCTTGAACCTGTCAATTTACCCCAGAGTTCAGAAACTCCCGTTTGTCTGTTTCAGGAGTCAGGCTGGCTGGGCTCTGTAACAAACCTGCTGCTTGAAGTTAGAAGAGACCCATTTCAAAGATGTTAACACCCATACCTTCACACATGGAATTGTTTGTAAAAACATTAGCACACATTCCCTATCACCCCCATGCAAAAGAAAGCCCTTATCAAAAAGGCAGTTCCATGATAAAGACTACAACCTCACGCATATACTGAACTCAGAGATCCAGGTGCCTAGCGCATCCAAAGCATTTCAGAGAAGCCCTTCTCCTAACTGTTCGTGTGGTGATCGTCCATCAGTTCCATAGCACCTGTTTTCTGGGAATTCCAAACCATGTTACTTAATTATCCCAGTTCATTCTGAGGCAAATTCAGATTCTTATCTTAAGCACTGCTGAAAACAGCCATCAGAAAGTAGGCAAATATTTTTGGAATTTGACTGCAAGGTTTAGCTGTAGAAAGACAAGAGTCATATGGATCTTACCCTGCTACAGAAGTTTGCAGAGTAAGTACAAACATCTCTAGTACTCACACTGACTCATTGCTCCTGCCACCTGCTTTGACAAAGGATATCTAGTACTCACTCGGTTGTTTAACATGGGAGACTTTTTGACCCGAACAACATTAAATCAGGTTATGATTCCTATTACCCAGCTTTCATAACCTAGAAAATACCTTCAAGACTAAGTACCTATCAGAACTGTTTGTAATCAATGAGAAGAATCAGGTGATCCCAAATAATAGTTTATCTCATGTGTCCTCATCACTTTCAGTCTGAAATAAATGTTAGAAATGCTCCCCCTCCAACAATTAAAGTGAAACACATACAAAATTTCACAGAAAATGGTCCATATTATTGACTTGTGATACTAGATGAGATACTGAGTAAACAAATAAATGCATTTGAACCTAATTTCACAGAATCACAGAATGGCTGAAGATCGAAGGGATGTCTGGGTGTCATTTGGTCCTAATCCCACCTTGCTCAAGCAGTGTCACCTATAGCAGATTACCCAGGACTATGTCCAAGCACAGTCCGGGGTAATAGGACTATTAATAGCTTTTGCATTTTTCTAAGGATGGAAAGAATGGATCTATTCAAGGATGGATTTCAAGAGGTATGTTACACATGCTAGTTTCATTTTAAATGGCAGTTGTAAAAGATACAAGATTTATTTGCTCTTTGAAGAGTGAGGTTTGGACATGTTCATCAACCATATTAATACGTATCTGTTGTCAGATGAACACATATAACTTGAATTGCTCTTAGGAACAAAAACATTGCCCTTAATAGAAAAAAAACCCTGTAAAATAATGATGGTGACTGGTTGCATTCATTGAATTAAATTAAATTTAAAAAATAATATAAAAAGAAAAAAGATAAAGGAGTTCATGGTACTTCAATTGTTTTTTTCCTTCTTATTTTATACTTTTTTTCTTCTAGATACTTTTGGTAATTTTTTAACTGAAAAAATATTTTGCTTATACTACTGGGACTCTTTGTCAAGAAAAGAATGTCTTCAAAAAAACCCAGTGCCTTAGTCTAGTCTGATAAAAAATGAACTGTAAGACTTTTTAAAAAAAAGTTTTTAAACAGTTACTCAGTTGGAGATTAAAAGCATTGCACTTATAAACTAGTTAGGATTGAAGATGTCTGTGATTATCATACGTTGTTTATATTTCTGTGCTTTTTTTTCCCATGTGATTTCACTCAACATTTTGATATCATTGGATAAATTAATATAATTCACCTAACAAAGTACAATATTTTGATAATTTTTAAGATTATATTTTTGACAAATTCATCTTTTCTTAGCCTGAACTTTTGTCCTTTTTAATAGGTTAAAAACCAGATTCTTTCACTTCAGTGAAAATAATTGTACTTTCTATTTAATATTTAGATAGCAGTTTGAATATTAGGCCTTAATAGCTGGGCAATCACTTTCCTGATTCAAATTCTTCCTGATAAACAATTTGGCAAGAAAATTACCTGCCATTCTGGAGTGGAAAAATCTTGATACAGAACAGTAGCTTGAACACTGGTTTGTATTTTACATAGAAAAAGATAAGTTAGATGTGGGATAAATATCTTCTCCATGACTGCTTCTCTTTGATTATTCGAATGAGAGTTGAGAAACTACTTTATCATGTATTATTTATTGATTTGTTAGAGGAATTAATTCTTTCAGAAGCAATTAAATACTTGCAAATATAAGGAGACAGTGTCAGTACAGAGTCATTAGTGATTAAGTCTCATCATTAAGTGAAAGCCCAGCATTACTTTCCCAGCAAGTACCTAGTTAAGATACAGCTTGATGTTTGAAGCCTCCCAAAGCATAAGGAAACAAAGTAGTAGAAAATAATAAAACAGCATTAGAATTGGCATAGTTTGTGGTAGCCCACAGCACAGATTACAATTAATTTTCACTGAATTGCTTCACAGAATTAATTATTAGCACATCAGCAGCAAAACTACTACTTAGTCTGAGAATAGTTTCTTAATGCCAATGGCTATTTTGTGCTGCTGGAAAAAAACAGGCAGTGTAAGACAAAAATGTGAAGATATGGAGAAATAGAAGTGCATGTAAAAAAGGCTTACTCAAATGTTCTTCCCTTGACCTTGTCTTTTTCATGCACCCTTCTGTCAACGCATCAATTTTCAGTCCCAGCACTGTCACTTATTTCATGGGAATTTTCTTACAGAGTTGAGGAAATAGAATAATTTAAAACTCGTTACTATAGTACCATTTAATCTTGGAGAAGGATTAGTCCCCTTGGGATTCTGCCTTTTGTTCTGTCTGTTTCCAGTGCTGTTAGTTCCAATACTGGCTCACTGGGGTTCGCACAGAGGGCTCTCCATGCCTGGCTGCACCGTGAGCCCAGAGTAGCTGTCAAGCCTGGAAGTGTATGCTTTGGACCTCAGTGATTATGTTTGCTCACATTAACAGATCCTTCTCCCAGTGAAGATACAAGTTCAGTTACTTAATTGTTGATAATCATCCTGTGTCTCCCTCAGCTTCCTCCCACCTTCCTCCTGACTAGATCAGGAGGCCTCTCTTACCTTAATGCATTGCGACTCCACGTCAAAGTTTCCAGTAGACAGCTTTCTCATCACATTTGGAGGGGAAAGTAAAAGCAAATTAAGAGCTGGCAAGAATAAATAGATTCCAGCATCTTCAGACCAGTTTGAAGGGATTGTTTTAATTCAGTCCTGAATTTTGAACAGCAATATGCTCACTTCGAAGTCCTTACAGTGAGGCAAACTTGAGAAGCTTGTTGTCACTTAAGATTCAGGCAAGCCTAAGGCTGAGGAGGAAAGATCACAGCCAGCAGCAGCAGTTGTTCTTGCTCTTTTGTTGTTTTGTTTTAGCAAGAGCATCTAATGTGAAGTTATGAGAATGTGCTAGTTTGAAAACAAACTAGTGGGAGAGACCAAGTCAGAATAACAATTTAATAGGGAAATAAAATAAGGGAAAAAACCCCACAAAAATAAAGGCAGAAAACACTGGGTTAAACTGACAGAGTCAGGATACAACCAGACACCCCGTTAGTCAGGGTGGTGGTAGCAGTCCAGTAGAATGGTGGCTGCAGTCCTCCTGAAGCAGTGATCCTGTAGAAAGATCTGCTCTTCCTCACAAAGTCCAGTGTTGGCTATGTAGCTCTTGTCCTCTGGGAATCCAGTGAAAAAGCTGTCTCTGGTGTTAGGAATCTCAGATTATATCCACGATGGGATGCTTGGTTCCGCCCTCTGGGTGGAGCATCTCACAATGGGATGATGAGTCATGAGGCCAAGTGTTGATCAGGCTCATTAACAGAAGATAGTCCGAAGGGAGTTATCTCTGAGTCGTGCAGCAGGGCATTGATGGGCCATTAACAGCAAGATAGTCTGGGGGGAGGAGGCAAGGAAACACTGCCCCACCTGATTTCAACAGCTCATGAGGATGGTAATGGAATACACTGCAAGCCAGGACAGAGAATTAAAGATGTATGGGTGTGGCTGTGAACTCTTTTTCTCATTTTGATCTTACAATTTTTACTATAGATGTTCTAAAAGTCTCACATAGGTCAACATCACATATCACATGGAGACAAACATATGAAAAATTAAGAGCTAAAAGTATTTAAAAAGAGAAGTATATTCAATACTCTGTGGATAGTACATAGCATAATATTTATTTCCTCCATGAACTTCAGCTAAAACAGAAAATTAAAGAGTCATTATGTCCCATTAGTTATTGGTTTGTGGAGACTTAATTATGCAGTTGAGATGGACTGTTATTTTGAATTCATTCTTGTATCCTGTGGTACCCTAAAAAGCAAATTATAGGGGTCTTTTGACACTTGATACTAAACAAGGTTACAATCTTACAATAGGTTCTACACAGTTCTAGAAGCCTACTCTTTCAAACTGTAGACCAACATTTGTGGTGTTGATTATAGAGAACGTGTACTTTAAATGCATGAACTTTGATTTCTTCCTATCTGAGAGGAGTAATTACTAAAAAATAACTCCTGAGAAAATGTGTTTTGTGAATATTCTGGTCTGCTCACAGAATGAGTGACATATGCTTATAAAAGAAAGTTCTTGGCTACATTTACTTTTTTTCTGCTCAAATATCTGCAATTAAGTTTAAAAGCATCTGTAAGCTTTTGCTTTTATCAATTATATTTACTCCAAGGTTCAGAAATTAAAATGTGGAGTATCACTCGGAACAGGTATCAGTATTACCAGCTGGTAAAAGAACAGAGCATGAAACTGGTTAATACAAGACACCTAAGTTAATGAAAACAGAATTATCATCAATACTTTTTCTCCCGCTAAATGAACAGCACAGGCCACAAGAGGAGAATGTACCCTGATATTACAGAATTTAATCGTGTGGACTGTACCTCTGCTGAGATATTATATAGGACACAGGGAAAAACTGACAGGAAAACTGACATTTTTGTTCTTAAAGACAAAAGGCATTTTTTCCCTTAAAGGAAAAGACCCCAGCTGCTTAGCTTCAGAGAGGTCAAGCTGGCTACTGAACAGGAGATTTAAACATGTGGGACCAAGTCTTCCTTGGGGGGGTACAAAACATCCTCTTCTAAAAAATGCATCAAAATTCTCCACAGGAGAGAAAAGACAATATGAAAACTATTAAGTCTTCTGTAAAGACCAGAATATTATTTCTGATAGTTTTGAAATGGAAATTGAGACAGGAATGTCAATAATTATATACACCTCAAGAAAGCCTATAATTTTGCTGAAATTGCCAGCCTTGCATAAATGCTTTGCAGACTTTTGTTAACCAGGAAAATAAATTTTGACTCTTTCCAATCAGTATTAAGTATCTATTTTAGATTCACAAAGGAAGAGAGATGTTTGTGTTTTTATCTAAAAAAAGTAAAACTCTAAAAACAAACCTGATTTTCAAATACAGGTTTGCAAGTTCTAGAGAACAAGAGACCAAGCTAAAAGTCAGAAGCCTCCTTTGCAGAGCCATTTCTATAGCTCTGGGGTTAGGCTGAGCTCATGCCTCTCTGTAGGCAGGGAGCAGATCTGGCCAGCTTGCTTGGCGTGGTACCTCTGTGTGTGGGGCTGGAGGTGCCATCTTTGCCCCTTGGGACCAGGGCTACCCTGTAGCTTGGAACCACAGGGATGAAGCTTCTGGCAGGGTTGAAGCCCCTTTGGTCATGGCTTCCCATGCCCAGAGTGCTCGTTATCTACAAGTTAATATAACTGACGGTATCTCAACTCTGCTCGTAGACCAGTACATATGTTTCTTCCCTGACCATCACAACACTCACCTTTGTGTTTGCAAGTTTTTTGCAGATTACTGTTTGAGAACCATTTCTGAGTGAGGTAAAGCTCACATGACAATTTGCTGCTTAAGTAAGATTGAATATTCTAGAATTCATCCTTGTCACAAGAATGGAAATTTTGTAATTTTGATCATCCATGGCAAGATGGTAAGACATGTAAGGGGTGTGGAAAAATGAATATTTTATTAGGCTGGAGGATATCTAGGCTGAAAGAAAGAAAATACTCCTGAGAAAGGAGATACAGGCCAACAAACTGATCTAGATACCATATCATTCCCAAATTAAAATACACCATCAGTGGAAATATTCTATTAGGCTAGAGGATATAATTTTGGAAAATAGGCATACTTTGAGGAAGAGAAGCCCTTTATAGGGAGAAGTTTTGCAGAGACCTGTAGGAGATTTATGAATTCAGAAGTGTCTGTTGTTTTCCATGTTTTTTAGTGGGTTTAGTAATATATATTCTTCTCTTTACAAACTCAGACTCTTTAAAGGATACAGACTTCTGTACTCCTTGTGACAGCAGTATTGTTACCACAGCTTATAATTGTTGGCCCCAGATTTTTTTGCTGGAGGGAAGCTCAACAGAAAATTTTGTAGTGGATACATGTATTCATATTTGTGTGTATTATGCAAGAGGTTTAAGAGAAGAATATACAAAACAAGAATGTTATGAGTTATTCATCATCAAGACAACACTAAACAATAATAATATTTAGCTCCTATCAGAAAACAAAACAAAAAAATGCAGCTATGTTTTGTGAAGGACCTTGTAATAGTCTCCTGCAGACCTTGTTTCATGCTCAGCCTGAGCATGAAAACACCACATGTCCTTTTCTACAACTTTAAGAAGACCCATAAAATTCTCCATTGAGGGCTACTTCACAGGTGCATGGGGGCACAACAACCCTGTAAGGAATTTAAGAGTTGGTTTTAAAAAAAGAATCTCAATTTTTACATAATATTTCTTACACCCACTGCAGGTCACTGAACTCAAAATGGCAAAGAAAGTTTAAAGGACTTCCAATGTAGATGGGCACCGTTCTCCAGAGCAGAAATTGTGCCTTCCATGATGCAGGTGCCTGTGTTCACACACTAAAATCAAACAAATGCTGTAAGGAGATATTCTTTACTACAAGGGTAGTGAGATACTGGCACAACTTGCCCAGAGAAGCTGTGGGTCTCCAATCCCTGCAAGTGTTAAAGAACAGGATGGATAAGGCTTTGAGCAACCCATTCTAGTGGAAGGTGTCCCTGCTCACAGCAGTGGGGCTGGAATGAGATGATCTTTAAGGTTCCTTCCAGCCCAGTCCAGTCTGTGATCCCATGACTCTATGATGTGCTGTGGCAGAAGAACTGGGGCACTCCTGGACTCCTGTCTGCCTGGTTCCCCTGAGATAAGATTGGTTGGGATCTCTCACACCTTTTGTCCAAAAGATTTGAGAATATTGAGATATCATGATTGTTTTGGCGCTTCCTGGAAAAAGAATTCTGTGGTGCTGTAGAAAGTTTCTACAGAGGTATGGGAAAGAAAAGCAGCATAATTTTCACCAGTAATAGCAAGAACTGTACTGTTATAATGCGTTTTATAAATTGGGAAAATACATTAGTTCTCATATTAAACATTACTGTTAGAGTAACTGCTGTCCCTTTCAAAGAGGTAAAATGAAGATCCTATAAAGGGGCTCAAAGCAGTCTTTGGAAATGACAGTTATGACCCGGTTAACTCATATTTCAGCTCAAATGCTTTCTGCTTCAAAAGCTTACAGGTATATGCATATAGGTATTGTACGTATTATCAGTATACAAGGAATAGAAGGCAAGATATTGACTTGATTCAGTATCACAAAAATTCCCAGTGAATGATCAAAATGGGCAGTCTTTTGCACTCCATGTTAAGGAAGGGGAGATTGATGGGTCTGTGCAATCACAGGACAGTGGAATTTAATATTCCCTCCCTTGCTTTCGTACTGGCAGTGGAACTTCACTAGGAGTGACTGTGATCCAAAAATCAGAAGGGTAATTTCCGGAGAAGCAGGAAGAACTCAAGGCAGAAATTCCAAAACCTGCACATTAAATTAAAAAGTAAGTGTGGCTATGGAGAAGTGATTAAATAAGAATTTTTAAGGAAACCTAGTAGTGTATTTTTAGGCTGCTGGTTCAGTTCTATTGACTTTATTTTCTTTGTAAAAGGAATAACCCCACTGTATAAAAAATCAGTTCCAGGAAAGAGTCAAGAAAGCAATACACAAGAAATGTTCCCTCACAGCAGGGATTGCATTTGCTGCAGCTGTAGTTTCCCTCCTTGGACTAAAGGGTTAGCTGGCTTTGTTATTTTTCTGCTGCTGTTGCTGTTTCACAAATTAGGCTGACAGCTCCATTTCCACAGTCTACATCTTTTCATGCTGTGAAGCTCAGTAAAACAGTGCAAAAAGTGTACTGTCCATGCAATGGGTCAAAAATTATGTATAATCATTTGATCCTAAAAACATGAATGAAATGGAATATCAGCTTTATTTTCATACCCTGGAAAAGTCACTGAAGACAAGTAACAGAGTTACTACAACTACAGAGTTTAAAAATATCTGTGAAAACTAATTTTTGCAATTTGGCAGGCTTTAATAACAAAGCAAGGCTTCTGGCAAGAACCCAAAAAAATTACGTAGAAACACTTTAATGAAATACTGTCTGCTTTCCCTTTAGAAAACATTTTCTGCGACTTGGACATCCCTAACAGAAGGCAAAGGTACATTATTGTGTGCAGTTTCTACAGTCTGGTGTCTGAAAGAATTGGCCTTAGGACTGTGTTACCATTAGCTTCAACTACCATTCTTGTTTTCAGAGGGACTTTCTTTGATTGCTATTTCCATAGTAAGTGTACAGTACTCAGAGTACCACATAAATTGGTAGTCTGTAAATAGTTTATAGACATTTTTCAAAACCAGACAACTATTAGGCAGTTTAATGTAATACCCGTCATGCTGACCTGGTGATTGTCATTCTCACCCTTGCTGCTCTGATTTCCCTCTTATACTGAAGATTGAACACATGATCAGAAAGAAACAGCACTGATTATGCAGTTCTGCAGTGTCTGGCACAGTGTATGATTGTGATGGATGGTGACACCAAGCAGTTTCTCCTCCACATTGATTATGAGGTGATGAATTCTCAAATGTTTGTCTTTCATAAACTCCTTAGAACTTCTGTCTTAAGATCATCATATTCTAGACAGTATCTATCCTAGGTTCTAGACTAACACTTGCTGAATGCCTTACAGCTTCTTGATGGCCATCACAACCCTGCTTCAAACATGAAGTTATTCTTACTTGACTGCTCTCTCAGATATCTGATGGATAAGCAGGGGAAACTGCTATGATCTTTTAAAACGCTTGTTCCATTCTCTCCTGTCACCTAGCTCATTCAAATTCACTTCAGTCTTATTTGGATGCAACCTTTGCTGCACAGAAACTGGCATTAACTTACAGATATTTCGACTCAGTAGTGTAACCTGAAAATAGCCCTAATGAAGTCCAATGGCTGGAACCATACTGACATTGGCCCTCTACTTCCATCTTCTGTTTAATTATGGGAATCTCAGTGGATTTGTTTTTCCATTTTCCCAATGACTTATTTTTTTCTGTGTACAAGTCGTTTGCAGAATGCTGTGTAAACATCTTATTTACCATCAGAGGAGACAGTGCATAAAACATGGTCCATAACATATTTCAAGCAGAGTTTTGCATTACAGTGTTCCTTTTCAATGGGATATGAATTTCATGGTGAGAGAATTAAATATGAGCTAAAATGATGTGTTCCTCTTAAAAGATAACTTATGAAGCTCTGCACTGCTGAAAAGTAAATATAAACAAGTATGGGCTCAAATTTCCATCTTGGATATTCAAATACTGCATAATATTATCCTTAGTTCTAGCCAATATGAATTTAGGCTTCCATATGAACTGAAGCTTGTATCTTCTTATGTCCATGGTAATTATGTAATGAGAGATGGTTGGGCTTGACTTCAGAATAAGACATTGGCTTCTGAGATTTCCAGAGCTGCAGTTTCTTGCTTGATTTAGGGTATCAATAAGTCCTATGTCTTTTTCTGCTTTTTTTTTCACCCAGACCTGTTCTTCTCCATGTAGCCCCACTGTAGACTGAACAGGCACGCAGATCAAATTCTCTTCTGCCCTGTCCAAGAAACAGAAGCAGAAGTATCCTATGGAAAAAAAATTCCATGTATTTAGTTATAGTAAAATAAAATCTTAAGATGCAACCAGACAGAGTTTGTAATTTGCTATCTTGCAAAACCTGATAGTTTCATCTATGGGTTGACTGCCAGTGAATATAATGTCAAGTCAGATGCCAATATAAGGCCAGGAGTGAAGGTGATGGATTATTGGGGTTTTTGTAGCTTCTTTGCTTCACATTAATTCTACTTCCCACGATGAATTCCACTTCTATTTCTTGTAAAAATCACATAATAAAAGTCGAACAATATAGTTGAAATAGATTTCAAACTTGCTAAACTGAATAATTTGGATAAATGCACTAGAAATGTTCACAAAATCAGTTATTTCCACCTGAAAGATTTAGATATTGTTAAATCAAGAGTTTTAAATGGAAATATTGAAGAATCTTTATCTGAAATGTTTAAATCAGTTGCATTACAGAACTTGTGACAAAATCTGTAAGCTGATTCTCTGTAAGATTTGTTGCATCTTAGTGATCAAAATATGTTATAATTGTCTTCCAGTTTTGTGGTTGATTAGCAGCTGAACTCCAGTACTATTAAGGATGTTCAGCTATTTCTGTTATCTTCAGGATTAGTTAATTGTCTGGAATGATGGTAGTGGTTTCATTGCTTACTTGCTTAGCGCACAGCCTGGAGAGCATGGAGAAGGGGTAAGAATACAGTGATTGCAAGTAGCAGCTCTCCAGAAAATTCTCCTGCACTTCTCCAGCATTTTACAGCTAAGACATTCAAAAGCCAGGAATTAATCCTTTGTATCTAGTAGTCCTTAAAATTATTTTTTCTTCCATGAATTCAACCTTTGGCTTTTTTGACTCTTTTAAACTTTTAGCATATACAATTGCTTGTGACAACTGAATTAGAAATTAACATTTTCTAATCTCTGACCTTCTTTTACATTTTTGTGCATTTCTGTTCTCTCCTATTGTTTCTATGTGTGGTTCATTACAATTTCTTTTCCTTCTTTCCTTTTTATTCTTGCTTTGTCATACTTAGACACAGTTTTTTCCTTGTCCTTTTCAGCACTCATCTTTAACACACACTTAAATTTTTTTACTACTTTTTTCTTCTAGACCTCCTTTTTCCCTGCTAGTAGCTGTTACTGGTTTCATCTCTCCCATAATTAACATATATACATTGCTTTATAATTGTTAAAATACCAATTTTCTTACCTGGAAGAGTGGAAAAATTAAATCAATCCAGAAAAATAGCAGGGGTCAAAACTGTGGGCACTGGAGATTTGTGGTGCTCATGCAGTTATTACTGATTTTTTTTCACATCTGCAGAGACGTCCCTTTTTGCAGCCAGGGATATCACCAGCTTTTGAGAACAGGGGTTAGCTGATAGGCAAGCAGCTGTGTAAGAGCTGACACGAGGCTTGTCCTGAGTCCTGTTAATGGCAATCGAGTCACCAAATGCAATGTATTGTCCTGTATTTGGCTCGTATTTTGAAGAAACAGCCGCACAAGAGCCTGATACCAGTGACTACAGAGATTCAAGACCTATGAAAACTCTCTGAATTTGCAAAACTTTTAATGATGATTGGTCTGTTAGACCTACAGTCAGTTTTCATTAACAAGGGTGTTGTGTAGGTAAAGAATGTGCACTGGACACTTAAGGAAAAGGAAAATGATGTTGAGACTTCGTGGCTCTCTATTTCCCAAAGAAACACTTTACTGGTCTATAGCAACTCCTGAATCAAAGTAAACTTTAATGCTTTAATAGGTGGTGAAAGGCCATTGATACTATCCCCAACTAAACTTAGAACAGCAGTAAGGAAGTTTTCAGTAAAATACAAACCATTTTATTAAAATTAAAGATGAAAGTATTCAGTGAAAAGCATTTTTTAGACAGTATGAGTTTAAAGTGTTTATAGTGTAATGTGTTTGTACTGCAGTGTAGCTATGTGTATCAATAACCTCTGGTGTATCTGGCCCAAGAGGATGGTAAAAAATTTTGCTAATGCAGTTTGGTGCTTTCTGAACAAGACTTGGGGTTCAGAGTTTTGTTCTAATCTCTTATTGTTTTCAGCAGAAAAAAATGTGAATTTTCAAGAGCTGCTGTAGGATAGCATGGACAACACCTTTGACAGGGAATAGGAAACAAAATTAGAGGTGGAAGTTTGCATCGTAAGTACATTCGATCAAATGAGTCTACCACAAAATGCCTGCAACACTGAGAAGCAGTGGTCTTTCCTTTCTATTTAATATCATATCTGTCATTTTGTCAGTCATTAAGTATTAGCAGTGCAACCTTTCATTTTCAATTTAAAAGTGATTAATCTGAATAATTTGATAGAGGCAGAAAAAATTATCACTTTTTTGTTCCCAAATTGTGATAATGGTGAACTAGGCAAAAGATCTCATTCCTTTGAAATCTCAAGGCGATTTCTTAGAGTACAAGAACTTACAGATAACTTCCACAGCTGATGTAACTGAAATTTTTAGGGTGACTTGCTGTCTGAATTTTGGTCACAAGGACAGTCTTTGAGATTTTGAAGGATCTATACTACCATTACACAAGAGTAAATGTACTTAAAAGGAATAGGACTTTCCCTATTCTCAATTCTGAAATGAATAATAAATGTCACGTTCATCTTCCCAAACCTGCTCCTCAGAAGTGACATTAAGGAGCTGTCCTTGAAGTATACTTTCAGACAAGTCTGGCTGAGTTTCTATTCATACATAGGTAACTATTAATAATGCACATGCTGCTGTGTATTATCCTCAATTCATTATCAGCATTGAAGCTTTTAGACTATTCTGCAATTGTAAAGGATACAATAAGCCGTTGGCTTTCACTCAGGAGCTTCTCATATAGAATGTTTTCTTTTTAATTAGGTCACATCAACTAACTTTTAAATTTCAATAAACATGGCTATAGTTAGGGATGGTGATTAAAGTATTATTGAACATGATGCCAGACAATTCATCGTCTTCTATTAGTTCTGATTTATCCAGGGATGTAAGCATGCAGATAGCTTTTGCTATCTTCATTTGGACTACTGTTTGAATTTAGTGGTGAAACAAGAAAACTTCCCTTATATGTTCCCCAACTATGAGAGACTGAAATGTTATGATTAATGGCTTAAACATTGCTATGAAGGACTTTTTGGCCATTATGGCAAAACTGTATAAGGAAGCTGCATCTACAAGATTCAACCCCTAATTTATAGGAATTCCATGACATCTTTAAAAACTGTGTATGTGGACTCAGTATAAGCATATGCTGACTGGTCTGTAGAATTGCAGAGGGGAAACCTGGCACTGAGTTTGCCTTTTGGTGAAATGAGTGCTAATAAAATGAGTAACAGGTGAAAGAACTGCAGCAGTGGCTCCAAGAAAAATGCCACCTACACTGCAGCATATCATCTTGATCTACATTGCTGTATAAACTCCAGGACTTTCATTTACCCCATCGTGGTTCCACGTGAAGACTACTTGGGCCTTATGTGGCTGAGGTGGTATTCTCATCTCATGAATATGTTATAAAAGAGTGGAAAAAATGAAAAATCATCTTTTTCTTGAAACAATGGCTAAACACTTGAGATTTTAATACAAACCACTCTGTCCCAACCCTACTCTATCTAATCTAGTTTCTGCTGATTTTTCCCAATATATACAGGTTCTCTGTAAATAACAGTTGAAGCATAGATCAGATCCTTAAAGAAGAGTGGCAAATGAAGAAACACCCTGGCATGCTATGCAGCAATGTTATGATTTTTAAAAGGAAATATTTTTGAAAGTACGGTGTTATTCAAAATTTTTCTGCATCCAACCCACATAACCAAAGCAGGGGTATGGTTTTCCTTTGTGGTTCATACAGCAAGTCCCTTCAATATTTTACCACTGGGCTGAGGCAAGTATCTCCCCTTCATGACATTTCTGCTTTATGACTCCATAGGATCATTGTTATTCAAAAGGTATTCTGCCTAAATCTTGGCTGCAAATGAGAATTTAGGTGAAAGTTAAGCACAATACTGTTACTGTTCCCTACTACAGTGAATTTCACCATTAGTCAAGAAGAAAAGCTACATATATTATTGCTGGATTTTTTAAAAAACTATTTAAAATATAAACTAGAATTCTTTTATCGCCAGTTCTTTATTCCTAACTTGTCAATGTGTGAAGAACTGTAAACCATCATCTACATTTTTACAACTTTATATTCTGTATTTTCAAGATTGTCATGTCAGCATTTTCAGTATTCTCAGTGCTAGTGAAGTTTGAGTTCAAGGTATATAAAACAGTAAAATTAATTATTGCTCCTTTCTATCTACTTCAAGAGGCTACAAATATGACATGGAAGTCATGGATTCCATTTCAGATTTTAAAAAGAACCTACTATTCTACTCCTGCCTACAGAAATCCTGGGTTTAATTCATACAAGAACACATCAAGTATAAGGTCTCAAGGAGTGAATAGGCTGACATCATGATGTAATTAAAACAAGACCTGTAATGTACTATGGAGCCTGTCAAATTAGTATCATGAAAAGCTATTCATAAGAATATGCTCTATCACACATCAAGTAATTTTTTCATCATTGTTGTAGACACAGTATAAAAACTAGACTAGCTGAGTTGTAAAAACCTTTGATGTCTACACTTATATTCAGTTCTTAACATAGACATAACTCAGCGCAGCTGTCATTCTCCATAGTACTGATAGTGATCTCTTAATATTCATTATGTAAGATACTCCCACCTTTTCTATATTCACAGAATCACAGAATGGTCAGGTTGGAAGGAACCACACTTGGTCATCTGGCCCAACCTCCCTGCTCAAGCAGGGTCATTGCACATGCACATAGAGCACATGGCACAGTATTATGATCAGACAGTTGCTGAATATCTCCAGTGAGGGAGACTCCACAACCTCTCTGGGCAATCTGTTCCAGTGCTTGGTCACTCTCACTGTGAAGAAGTTCTTCCTCACATTCAGGTGGAACTTCCTGTGCCCCAGTTTCTGCCTTTGACTAATGTCCTAGTGGTTGGCATCGCCGAACAGGGCCTGGCTCCATCTTCTTGGCACCCACTCTTTAGATATTTATAGGGATTAATGAGACCCCATTGCAGTCAGCTCTTCTCAAGTCTGGGAGGCCCAACTGGGAAGGAAGAAAATTAGGTCATAAAATACAAACAGGAAACATAATGTAGAAGTAGCACTCTGTGTCACTTCCACCAGTGCTTCATGACTATTTTCTGCCTGAAGATAAGTGCCATAAGGGCATATACTCTCTAATTTGTGAAGCAGTAACTAAGAGACATCCTAAGTTTTCCTACAATACCTTAAAACTGGAGAGAACTAGCTTCGTCTGATACTGGTGTTGGTAAGAAAATTAGACAGAATGGAATAACTCACTGATATTAAAAAAAACCAAAAACAAAAACAAAAAACCAAACAAACAAAACAAGAAGAAGAAAGAAAAAAAGGGGAAAAAGAAGAAATGTCTTATATTTCCCAGCAAACCTGAGAACAAGAGAACAATCTCTTCTTTGGTAATACAACTTAGATATTGAAGCAATAAATTATTGGTGGGTATTTCCATGAACACCAGCTCAATTTGTTTCACTTGGTTAAGTACAGTTTAAAGCACTACAATGTATTAATTTCTTCCTTAAAAAGAAATAATAAAGAAATAAAGACTACAAGCTATGTGCGAAAATGGACAGTTATCTGCTTCTAGCAAAGAATAGTAAATGGCTATACGATTATTTTTTTTGTATCATCCACTACTTAAAGCTCTGAGCATCCCTTTGAGAAAATTTTAACATGAAATTCTCACTGGCATTTGTTCTTAAGCCAGTTGTTGTAGATACTGCTTGTTAATAGTTGAAGATATTGCTTGTTAATATTGAGCAGTTTTCCTTGTTTGTGTCTATCAGTATCATTGACAATCAGTACACCTTAGAAAGCTATGCTATTTTTCTCATTTTAAAACATCGAAGTGTTATTTCCAAACGGCTATATTCTGCAGCTGCTATATCTGGAGTACCTCCAATGCTAATGAAGCACATAAAAATAATATAATTTCAATGTAAAAAGCATGTGCCTTGAAAAAATATTTTGGGAAAATTATGGTTTCGACACTAAAGGAACATGCTGCCAAGCGCTATTATGTGATCATACAGTGACAGTAATGGATACTTAAAGAAATAATTCTGATGTCTCTTAACACTTGCTTGTAGATCAGGAAGGCTGTCACTACAAGATCAGAGTATGAAAACTCACAAAAAATTGTTTAATAAACCATCTACCACATGAAATCTTGTTTTTATACTCTATGGATGACAGTAAACTATCAATATTTTTTCTCAAAATATTTGCTAAATGAAACACATCATATACAAACACTCCATGTTTTCTATATTAAATGGCTTTGAGAAGTGAGTAGTTTTTTATAAATATTTTTTTATATTCCCTGCTGCTTGATACATAAGATCCTTACTACATCTTTTCTTGGCCACTGAAAGGCTCAAAAGTGTTTCAATCATACAGAAGTTACTATATACTAATATTAATACCATGAACAAAAGTAAATCCCAGGCCGCAGATCTACAAGGCAGATATTTATTTTAAAATGCCACGTTAAGTGGCATAAAACTGCTGAGCCATCACACAAGACACATCTTTATTTACCAGAATACTTGAATGAGCAGAGAGTTTCTGGTCTTTGCTCAATCCCCCAGTCAATGCCTGCATGCTGGGACAGCGATCCGAATTACTTGGCTTCATTTCCGTCTCGTGTCACACCGCTGGCCGTGACATCCCAGCACTGGAGCAGCCAGGTCAGTAGGGGCTCACCTGGCTGCTGGCTGAAATCTTTTTGCAGATCTCACAGCTCACCCAGGGATACGGATCGTGTAATTATCTCTGTCCATGACTCTTCCTCTGGTTGTGAGGGTCCTGCTTCCTCTTCATCACTCACTGCACGAACTGGTTTAGACTTGGATTTCTTCTTCTCTATAGGGGCGACTCCTACTGGTACTGGTTGTTCCTCTGGTTCAGCTGCAATTTGAGATCTGCTTTCCTCCTCCTTCCCCTGAGGGCGCTGGCTTGTGAGGAGCGGTATCTGACAAGCAGTGCTCAGCATGTTGCATAACTTTGTGCCTCCCTGAAACTGCTACAGAGATTTTCTTTCAAATATTTTGCCACTTTATAAGGGTCCTGTATTTGTTCCGGGGTGAACTTCCAAACCTTTAGAGCAGAATACGCCTTGAAAAGCTGGCCCATTTTCTTCCACATTCCATGCACGTCATGACTACGCTGGGGCAGGTGTCTGGACAACTTCCCTAGAAATCTCTGTCCTGACTCTGAACATGTTATAGACTGTACTGAGGAAACCTGGCAGACACAGCAACAAGAACATGCTTTCCTTAACATCCAGAGGGAATTAAAAATTCCCTGTTGTAGGAGGCCTGAAGGAGAAAAAGGGGGTGAAACATTTGGAAAAAATCATCCTCCCCTGATTCCCCCACAAGCTGGGTAAGATTATTAATGAATTCCCCGAGGTAGCACCCAAGGCCAGGAGAGGAAGAAAACACTGAATGCACATCCCAAATGACCATCATTGCCCTTGCTGTTATTATGTCATAAATTGATATCACACAGTACAGCAACAAAGTGATCCTGGATCCCTCTCCCACTCTGAAGAGTCAGGAGGAGCACATACAGAAATATCTACGGGGTTAGATACCGCACCCACATGAACAGATTGAGCACCACTGTAACCAAGGAGTTCTCTTTTTAATACACAAACGCTTATGTCAAAACTGTTTTCTCAACCCTCTCATGCCCCTCACTGGGCACTAACTGAATGGTGTTTAAAACCAGACAAAAATTATACTCCAATTAAGCCACTTCTCTTTCCCCTATCCTCTCCAGAAAGAGAGGAACAAAGAGGCTATGAGGTGAGATGATTTCTCTTACTTTTCAGTGTCTTCTGATGTTTTTAACTTTCAAAGGTTAAAGTATTCAGTAATAATGCCTTTCAGACTGCTTTATTTTTAGAAATGTATAGAGCAATTTCAAGTGAACTTAGCTCCTAGAAAATCATTAGCAATTACTTAGCTTTTCCACAGGGAGCAGTAAGGCCAGAGCAACTGAATTAGTGATTCTGCTTGTGACTTGGGCTGAGCAAACTAGTTTTCCTAATATTATTGCAGCATTTGAAGTCCACCTAGATTTGTGAAAGATTATACTGCCTCTAAAACTGCAACAGCCCTGAAAACTATATTGCTTAAATCCTTTTCTAACCACTCTAGGAACCATAATGTAGACAAATCAACTGTTGACATAGAACACTTTTTCACAGCATTATTGTTTTGTTAGTAGCTTGATTGGTATAAGCAAATGCAGAGGAAGTAAGTAACTTTAACTACTGCTTAACTTGATGATCAGATTTAAGATATCGTCGTGTTTTAACCAGCACAGATGATGATTATACACACAAAGCCCCCATATATGTTCACACATATTCACACAAGTCACTATACATTTTCAGCTATAGATGTTTCTTTCTCAAGTAGATGTTTTCCATTTTCAAATGAAAAGAATGAAAGAAATCCACTGTGTTTGAATTGTGCAATAGCTTAGAAGAGAAACACTGATAGAAAAACTGATGCTCCTATCAGTATTGCTTGTGCCTTTGGGATAATTAATTATTGGTTTAAAAACATCACAGTGCAATAAATTTTGCTTCATAATATAATCAACATTGTATTTGTATTTACTGTACTGTTAGAAAGAAGAGAAAATGAAGATCTTGAAGAAAATAAACACATCCTGCCCTTACCCTTGATTTCTAACATATTTAAAATGTCACAGTGCAACTCTAAGATTGTTTACAGAGACCCCAGCCCAGGTGCTGAGGAAGTGGATCCCATAGATTTTTCTAGAAGTGGATCTACAGAGATGACTCAAAGCATCTTGGTTCCAAGGAAGCAAACCATGGTGCTGGATAAGGGGTTTCTGCAGAAAATAAGCAATTGAAAGTCCATTGCCTAAGAAAAAAAATGACAGCTTTAGTTACTTTCCTTGAATACAGATTTTGTAAAATTCATTGTAGCTTGAAATGAACTTTGAGATAGGATCAATATTCAACTGCTACTTTTTAAATTTACGTTTCTTAAAAACATAAAATTTCTTAAAATAAAATTTAAGCGAGCAGAAACACACAAACGTCTTTTAAGAGCTTGGTAGAAATGCTTGCTAGTGATTGGCAGCAAGATCATGAGAGCCATACAAAGATAATGATTTCACTTGTATATCAAATTTGTAATGTTTGAGAAATGAGAAGAATGAGAAGATATTTGACATATTTTATTGACATTTTGTTCAGTGTCTTCAGTGTGTCTCAACTGTTTCTCAAGGATCAATTATCTAATGACCAGTTTGATTTTTGGTCTTCAGTCCAGACTTGGTTCCAGTTATGTGATGCAGTCTTGAGCAACACAAAGGACTGTCTATTCAACTGCTGTATTAGGAAAAAAAAAAAGTTTTAAATTATTTATATGCAGTAAGAGACTTTTCTCTTTACATTGCAGAACCAGAGGTTTGATCTGTGGTCTAGCTCTCAATTTTTAATTACTCAGTGAAAAACCCCCAGTTTACTTAGCTCAAAGGCAAGAAGGTTAAGGTGACTTATTTAGTTTATAAATACTTTCATAGTAGAAGGTATCTAGTACTATAAAACTTTTTTTGTAGTAGTCAAAAGCATTTACAGATTTAATGGCCAAAATTCAAATTCCTTAAAGTTGAACTAGAAAGAAAATTAAAATTACAAAATTTACATGGGTTGTGTAAAGGTGTATAATTTGAACTCAACCAACAAAACACAATTGACATGGATGGTGTAAAATGCATCATTTCAACACAGCCAAAGTCTACCTCTTTCTAAAAGAGAAACTTCAACTTAAAATAACTTTTGTGCAAGCTGGAAAAGTCACTACGTAGAATATGATGGTCTGTATTTTTCTGATCACATTAAGTAAATAAAGATATCCTTTATGTGTTTAAAAGTTATCAAATACTCAAATATTTTGATTTAAGTAAAGGCAAAAATCATAAGAGAAAACAATGATAGAATGCCATAAGAAGAAATCCAAAATAATGCACTATAACTAGGCAGGCAATTTATATATCGATAATTATTAATCTCAGACAATGCAGAGATGTGAATATTAAAATAATAATGGAGAATGCATTCAAGTTGTTTAGAAGAGAAAAGATTTAAGGAAAGTGAAAGGAAACACAGGACCCTAGACAGGAAGATGTTTGATTGTGTCTGGCAGAAATGAGAGGTTTAGACACGAACTGAAGTAGCAGGGCAATAACAGCACGACCTATAGAAAGCCACGTGTTCGAACGGGGCATACGGTCAGGGCGTGTCCTGGCTGACGAGCCAATGGCTGTATCGTGTAAAACATACAGCTATGTTCATAGGAGTATGGGTGAGGCAACTGCAAGCAGGAATTCTGTTGCTGACCTTCTTTAATCACTGATGTCTATGCTTCCAACAGCTTATCTCGCTCTAGCAAATTAGCGGCAGGATAATTTTGCATTATTAAGCTTATCAGCTCTGACCTTCTAGGAAATGAAAGATAGGTTCTCCTGGCTACAGTTTTAGCAGAGTTCTAAAAGATTAACTTAGTAATAATACTTACTTCAGAGACTCGTCCTGGAGCCTAATTACTTTTTGCAAAACACGTAGAAACAGGTGAATTTAAAATCATATTCTTTAATTGACAGGTAGCTTGTAACTATGGATTTTGTTTTCACAATGTGACAGCACATAGACTAGTGTACTACGATGCGATTTTTTCTAGTACACCTATTTCAAGTCAAAAAAGTCTCAAGGAGCAGCAAGGGACATTTCAGTCTCACACAATCTTACTTTTTCAAGGGATGGTATCAAGAGAAACAAGCTTGAATTCTCTTCTACCATGGTGCTTATTTGCAAGTGGGGAATATATGTCACACTTCAACTTTTCAAAATTAGTCAGCAGTCTAAGACTGTTTAGATATGAACATAAATCTTGTCTCCAGCTATAGGCTGTTTTTTCTTTAATCCCTTAAAACATAGCAACATTCTGATGAATATTTAACAAAATATTGTATCTACCATGACTTTCTGTGCTTTCCTGTGTTCCTTTATATTTTGGCTTAGCTGAGGAAGAATTTTTATAGAGTGATCTGTTAAATGCATACTAAAATGGAATTTATAATTTTCTTCTTAATTTAAAACCTATGTGTTCTGCTTGTTCTTCTATTATATACGGTGTATGATATTGTGATTTTTGTTTCCTACCATGTGCTATAGAAAAGAAATTAAAAATATAGGTAATACAGAGTGTTCTCTGCAGAGTGGCACTATTTTTAGCTCTGAGCAAATAGAATGTGTTGTGCTACCCTGAAGAAACTTTCTTTCTGCATTAAATGGTACTATAAACCAAGGGTTCCTGTTAAGACAAACTGCTGAAAAATGTGGGCTTTTTCTGACCAACTGCTCACTGTAGAACAGAAACAAAAGCTGAATCAGCCTTTTGCTAGTTTGAAAAGATTGTATTAGTATTTTGCTTTTCCAGTTGTATAGCATTTTTAAAAAGTGATCTGACATTTTAAAAAACATCTACTAAATACACCCACACTTTGAACACATACCAGAGTATTGTAATAGAATATTTTTTTTTGTTCAAATGAAATTTTGGTGGCACTGAATAATTCTCCAGCCAACTAGAATAATTTCCTCTTTGGTGTTCTACTCACAAGGGCAAAACAAATCAGTCATATGTGTGTCTAAATCCTGTAATTTTAATAATCTGTCAAAGATTGTGCTATTGCTGTGTAGCAGATTGTCTGCTGTTATGATATCCTTCAATAGCTGAAGAAATAGTCTAACTTTTGAATTACTGAGATTTTGAAAGCAGACAAATACAGTCCTGTAATTCACTGACCAGAACTTATCCTCTGTGCTTTTATTACGTGTTAAATGCCTCTGAACCGGTTCTTCACCCTTATTCTATTCATACAGCAAAATAAGGTGTCATGTTTCATCATAATATACAAAATCAATGGTAATATCATATCATTTAAGCCAGTACAGATCCAGTAATAATAGCACAGAGGATAAGCTCTGGTCGGTGAATTACAGGACTCTACTGGATTTGCATGGCACAGTTCTGGTACTGGTGGGTGGCTACAGGGGTGGCTTCTGTGAGAAGCTGCCAGAAGCTTCCCCCATGTCCGGCAGAGCCAATGCCAGCCGGCTCCAGGATGGACCCACTGCTGGCCAAGGTTGGGCCCATCAGCGATGGTTGCAATGCCTCTGTGACAACATATTTAAGAAGAAAACACTATTGCACAGATGAAATTGTGGCCAGAGGAGAGAGGAGTGAGAATATGTGAGAGAAATAACTCTGCAGACACCAGATCAGGAGGAGGGGGAAGGGGGGAGGAGCTGCTCCAGGAGCTGGAGTGGAGATTCCCCTGCAGCCCGTGGTGCACACCATGGCAAGGCAGGCTGTCTCCCTGCAGCTTGGGGAGGTCCATGGTAGATCAGACATCCACCTGCAGTCTGTGGAAAAAAAGGGACCCATGCTGGAGCAGTTTGTGACAACTGAAGCCCATGGGATGGACTCATGTTGGAGAAGTTTGTGGAGGACAGTTTCCCATAAGGGACCCCATTCTGGAGCAAGGGGAGGGCTTCTCTCCTCAAGGAGGAAGCAGCTGCAGATACCATGTGATTAACTGATTGTAAACCCCACTCCCCATCTCCCTTTGCAGGAGGTGAGGAGGTAAAGCATTGGGAATATAGTTGGGCATGTGGGAAGGGGGGGTGTGGGGAAGGTGTTTTTAGGATTTGTTTTACTTCTCATTATCCTAGTCTAATTTTGATTGGTAATAAATTCAACTAATTTGCCTAAATAAAGTCTGTTTTGCCCATGACAGTATTTGGTGAGTGCCCTCTCTCAGACCTTAACTCACAAGCCTTTCATTGTATTTTCTCTCCCCTGTCCAGTGGAGGAGGGAGTGATAGAGCAGCTTTGGTGGGTACCTGGCATCCAGCCAGGGTCAAGCCACCACAAAGACCGTTTAATAATAAATATAGAATACATAGAGAAGGTGTGCGTGCTTAGAATGGATTTACAGAGAAGCTAAACACACTGTGGTCCAAAGCTGCTTAACTGGAACTGCTCTTCTGTCCTTTAAAACTGACCTTTACTGGATTTGAAATCATTACTTTCACTTGTTCCTTTACATTTTCTCACATACCTCATCTCCCAGTCAACAAAGCTTTTAATGTATGAATAGCAGAATGCATTTGAAGTTTCAGTGATTGGAATGAAATGTAAATTTGATTAGCTGTATAAGTATCAGGTGAAATAAATGCAGAAAGGCAGCAGTGGAAATGTTTAATAGATTATTTGACCTGTATTTAAAGATAGGCAAATGTTTAATTGAACTTAAAGATTATATCAGCCTTTAAAGGCAGATTGTTCCATGTGAAATAGCTTGATTTTCTGTAGTAAGCAGTCTCAATTCAATATTCTAGGAATAAAATGAAAAGCCCAGTTCAAAAGACTTGTTCAAATTAAAAGAAGTTTGATTTTGCAAAACAGTATCTGTAAAAGTGTTGTTTTGATAATGAAGTATCCATTATTCCACTTGGATAAACTCTCAGAATGCTTTCTTTTTTACTTTTTAAGCATTTTCTTTTGTATTCCTATTTTTGTCACTAGCTTTAGCTTTTCAACAGGCTTTCCACCTTCCTCCATGCATTTATTCACCCTGACTGGAAGACCATTGCATACCAAGGAGTTAGTGATCCACGTAAGTTAACCCCAAGTATGTCCAGGCCTGTGCTGTGCCACACTGTCCATCCAGAACACCCTCGGGACTGTGTGGTGTGGCACAAACCCTTAGTCACAGGATGACCTCAGCTGGATGTGAGTGCACCATCTGTGTGGCCTTGCCTTTAGCTAAAAAGACAGCAAGAAGTTCTCCTGTGGCCATCACTTCTGTTTGACTGTAGAAATGATAGATTGAGTCACTTCCTAGTAAGAAAATCCAGTAATAGCTCAAAAGAGGAAACTCTCCTCTTTGGACAGGGTCTGCATTGCATGCTGCATGTGGGTTGTCAGCACCTAAGGGAATGTAATAAGTATTAGCTGTGCTATTAATTTCTTACAGTTTTAATTCTAATAAGTGGCATTTAGAATGATACCTTACAGAGTCTGAGTGCCTTTCTTATGGGGACCATAATGGACCAGCACCTCCCATTGTCCTGTAAGACAATGATTCTATTTGTTCTTTTCTTTTTTCTAAGGTTATCTTAAAGGATTAAATTGTTGTCATGACTTAACTCCAGCTGGCAACTAAGTACCACATGGCTGCTCACTCACTCAGTCACTCCCTGCCCTCTCCACCCCTGGTGGGAAGGAGAATTCGAAAGAAAAAGTGAGATAACAACAATTCAATAATTAAAATATAAAATATGACAATAATAATTGGATAGTACTACTACTACAGATTTGAATGTGAAGAGGAAGGAGGAATAAAAGTCAAGGGATACATGTGACACACGGTAAAATTGCTCACCAACACACTGACTGATGCCCATCCGGTCCACAAGCAGCTTACTCAAATGTGTAACATATTTCCACAAATAAAAGAAGAAAACTATGTGATAAGGCTTGGCTATGTTTCATTTCTTCACATTTAAGTGCTGTGAAATAATGAGAAATGTCCGGGATTTTGGCTGTTCTTGTGAGAAACTAACTTGGCCAACAGTGATTGTTACAGCCTACTTCAGCTGTTCTAGTTGAGGGAACTATGTCCAGTGCCCCAGGAAGGGGAAATCTGGGCTTCCATACTTGTACCAATTACATGAAAGACTAGAAATTTCTCAGGTCAGCAGTAAAGTCCATGACATGCATATTTTCCATGGGGTTCTGCTGTAAACTTTCAATTCTGTGCTGAGGCCTCAGCTTCTCCCCTGTCCCCAAGTAATCCTCAAAAGTTGTCTTTTCTTATTAATAGGCTGTCTAGAGGTTTTTGTTCCCTTTGCTTATTGAGTTTTACAGGAAAGAAATGAGCAGAGAACATCTTTAAATCAAATGTGGTAATTGTGCATAATTGGTGACCTTTTAATAACATGCAAAGAGGAATTTCCATCCGTATATACAGTCTTCTAGTGTTGAAAAAGGACAAAGCAGTCACAGCTGATGCTATTTTTAGATCCGGATCAGGCCTTGCAGAGTGTACTGTAGAGCCAAGACTGACACAAACTGAAGAATAATTACAATCAAGCTCATGAAATTTTAACACAGAAGTGGCTGCATTATTTAGAACATTAATGTGGTTTCAGCAAGAAGTAATTACTGGTTATCTGTTGCCAGAGACATCATTTGCTGTCTAACTCTAGAGGTGCTGTTTATATAGAAAATAATGGAAATAGTTTCAAATATTTTAAGTAAGTGTACAGTAAATATTTTTTGTGTGCTTCAACTGCCTTTGGTTGAGGAAACTGGACTGGTACCAAACAGAATACATGTAATTTCTCCTTAATTATGGTGAATCATATTTCTTTCAGTTTTCTAAAGTGATTTACATTGCAAAATTTACCCCATTATAACAAATTCCTCCACAGCTCTGTTAGCACGTCAAGCTGAGAAAAATTTTGGGCTGCTCAATGAAGCTGTATCAGCAGTAAAAAAAAAAATTATAGCCACTCCCACTTTGGAGTTTTGGCCACTAGAAAGGTGGAGAAAAGATGTGCTTCCTCATATTTTTGTGTGTTACAGCAACATCCAAGCACAGCAAGAAATTTAACAGTTTGAAAGTAGAGCAGCTAGTCCATGTGCTCTGTACAGGGTGTATGGTGAGAGAAGGAGAAAAGAATAGTGCAGAATTCTTTCTTTACCTTAACAAGAAAGTTCCAACAACAAATGGTACAATAAAATTGCTGTTTTGATAGAATGCAAATACAGATCGTGAACAAATCTTCCCATATGCGAGAAAGCCATATGCACAAAGCATCAGATAAATCCTGAATGGCTTTCCCATGATACGCTGCACAGGTCCTCTCCATGGAGAGAAGTTCCTCCTTTTGGTCATTAAAGCTATTATATGAAATTTTCACACAAGAAAGCACTTCTGTTCATAAAGGATGTTTGCATGACAGCTTCTTACTGCACTTTTAAATAAATCAAGGTAAATTTTAAATAAAAGCAAGACCATACATATTCAGGTCCCCATGCTTACCTTCAAGTTATTTCAAAACTTAACAGTTAAATAGGACAAATGTAAGGTCACTGTTTTGTTTATGTCCTTGCTTGAATTGGCAGCTAAGACTGAGGAAACACTACCAGATGTGTGCAGTGAGCACACTTCCCAGGGATCTACTCCCAGCACCCACAGTAAAGCTGCTGGACCAGGCTTCTGGGACATGAGATTCTAAGTTGTTGCATTACTACTAGCTTCAGCTTAAACATCACAAAGTGAACTTTTATATTTTTAGTAAATCTGTGTCTACATGCGTGCCTGACCCAGCTGCAAATACTGTACTGCAGCTTGTGTTCTATATACTAGAAAGCTTCAAGTTGGTCTAGATTTTGATCTAGACCTTTCTTATCTTTCTTTTTTTTTTCAATTTTTTTTTCATTAGCAATATTAATAGTCTCATGAAAAGAATGAAGAATTATGATGACAAAAAAATTGAAGAAAATCACAGTGTCTTTTAGAGGTGGTTGAAAACATTGCTTTGGAAAAGTTTCTGTTAGAAATTCCTGATTTATTAAAAAAAAACATTCCAAGGAACATATTGATTCAGATAAAGTCAGAAATAAATTTAGCTGATTGCTGTTGGAAACCCCTTTTGATTCCAGGTTAGTTCTGATGTCGGTAACATCCTTTCTTAAATTATACATTATTTTATTTTTATAGTGGCCTAACTGTAAACAACTTAGTACTGCAGGTGGCTTTTATTAACGTCAGCTAGTGTATACTAAATGTGAGTAGTGAAGCAGTTCAGAGAAGATTTCCAGTTCTTCACCTTTTATTTAGGAAGTGTCCTACCATTTCTTTTTCATTTACCGTTGAAAGGATAATTTTTTTCTTAATACTACTTCAGCTGCATTGGTTTTCATTAAATGGGTCTGTAATAACACAATAACAAACCTGTGAAAAATCCCTGCTCTTCAGCAGAGATGATTTTTCACATATTTTGATTTTTTTGGTGCCAGTTTGATCTCTTAAAATTTGACAGGCAGGAATTTTTGACTGAAACTTACCATCCACTTTGACTTACCTTTCACTCTGGACTTTGATGCTGTTTTAGATATCCAAACATGAATGGTAGTGTTCTTGAGCCAAAAAAGATTAGCTAACATCAAACATTCTCTGTGCAGCCCAGGGTTTGCCCTTTCTTATATTTAAAAACATTTACTGCTGGCAGGTAAAACATACATTAAAGATGATATGAAGTTGTAAAGTATATAAACAAGAAAGGAAAGTGGAGAAGAAACAAGATGAAGGGTCTGAAATCTGTTATTCATCTTAATGTAGTACATGCCCTGTAAAGTGACCTGTGTTATATAAAGCTGTTATGCAGTTTAACAGGTGATAGTTCCACAGAGCCCTTCAGTGAGTTTAAATGTACAGTTACTTACTAAAAGGTGCTATAAATTATGAGACCAAAGTTCGTCACTAACTGTTCATCAGATAACACCATTAAAATGTTACAAAAATAGTAGAACCATAAAAATTTAAACTGGCTAGTAATGATTTGGAGTAGTGGCAGATTCACCAGCAGAGCTGATTCAGCCCCCGCCAGGCCCTGTTTTCATTCCGCGTTTCATTGTGCTAATACACCAGTCTTTACATCTGCATGTAACAGTCAGGGAACATTTCTGTTTGAAAAATAACCTGGTGAGGGAAAAAAAAAGATAATTTCCCTGAACGTGTTAATCATGAGGATTTACAAATAGTTCCAGAAAGACCCAGAAAGCTGGGATTTATTAAATTGTCTTTTCTGGGAAAAACCCCTAACCCTCATGTCTGCAAATTTAGACCAGAAATATTCTATTAGGATTTGACTGTAACACAACTCTTCCCTTCTGACTTTGCATCGTAAACTCTCACAGTCTTATTATTTGTCTTGTGAGTCTTAAGAACCCCTTGGATTCATTTAACAGGTTATCAGATTTTCTTTATTAAAAAGATATAGTCTCAGTCCTCCTGGGTTTAGAAACTTTAAGCTTGACTGAACAATATTGAATACTAAGAGTAACACTGAAAACGAAAAGACTATTCAAAAACTCATTGAAAACTGACTTGTATTTCTGGACATTTGGAGCTGGCAATACTGCTGATGCTCATATGTGTGTGAATAGTTAGGTCAGAGCTATTTTATGGACTTGTTACTATGAGAGCTTTATACCACCTGGAGAGTTTCTTTCTGCCAACTTCTCACTGACAGCACAACCTGACAGAAACAAAGGAATAAACACTCATTACTCATTTTAGCCAATTAAAAAAAAAAAGCTATCACATCTTTACTGAATGGTAAACTCCTCTGTCACACACTCTGTAATAAAAAGATTGCTTTTTTTAATAGCAGAATGTTAATGTAATAAAATGACATTTGCAATCTATTGAATTTTTTAATCTTTATATTGCCTGAAGAAAGCAAAAGATAATGTTACTCAACAGGTTGTATTTCTTTAAGAAGAAGTCTATGCATCAGTGGGGGAAGACATTGGAAAATTCTTCTAACTTTAGCACAATAGTGTATGATTCCTATATTTATTTAAATGCTTGGTTTTGTACCATACAGGGCTTAGAAAAAATACCAGAGATTAATATGGCCTTGTGCTAACTCCCCACATCTGTTATTAATGAGTCTTGTGCCAGCTAATTCTTCCTTATTAATTTATATTAGTGATTGAGACATACTAGAGAAGTCTTAGTTTTGAGAACAGAGATAGAGTACTGAAACAAAGAATGATAAGAGAAGAGCATCATAACCTGACCACATATTTGAGATACTCTCCAGGAAAGAAGATTCATCAAAAGATCTTGGACCATAAAAGGAAATTTTGAGAAAAAGGATGTTCCCAAAAGACCACCAAAGACCTTCAAAAGACCTTTACTCATATCCAACTAAGTTCACGGAAATAATTAGCCTATATGGATGTACTCAGGCAATGTAATGAATACGTAATAGAAATGTGATGAATATGTATTATCTTCAGGAATATAACCTGGTCTGTTAAGTTGCTGGGCATGCATGCTGCAATTCTGTAGAAATCTGTATGGTTAGTTTTATCCTTGTGTTTTATGTTTCAATTTAGCCCTTAATATTTTTTTTTAAACTGTAAATGGTGAAATATGATATCTATTTTAAATTTGAGTGAATAAGATTTTCAGAACCCAAATAAATGGAGTTCTAAAATACCAGAAGCAGACCAGTATCTCAGAAACTTTTTTCCTTGAGCCATTGAAGATCAGGTGATACCACAGCCTTTTGAATAAAGAAGGCTGATGAGGCACACAAATGAATCTTGACACAGGACAGAATGAAAAAAGAAAAGGTTTTGAAGAAGGTAAAGAAAATTATTTTGATATCTTACATGAGACTTAGCAGAAAAGGGTCTCTCTTTATACTTCATATTTCATGGTCTCATGCTGAGCTGATGATATGTTCCATAGTCATAGAAGATAGTCTCTTAAAAATGCTCAAGAACTGTGAAGACAATACACATATATTGTTCTTGGTCTTGTCTACATCTGTATAGCACATTTGTAAGAAACAACACTCCAGGTGTATTTTCATTTTACGATTTTGGCCTCCACACATAGAATTTTAAAATACCTAATATCGGCACTAGCATGCAATTAAGCAAATCCACAAAGATGTTTTCTTCATAATTTCATGTACAGAGTTGAAGTTGGATGGATGAATCTGATCTTCAAACCAAAGGACCTGTGCTTAACATGGATTGCTCACAGTTAATTATGTTAGAAAGGAACTTCCGACATCATGAACCAAGAAACCCAGGGCATAGTGAAGGATGGGCTTTGTAAAAGAAGAGAAAGAGGAAAGCAGATGGAGTTCATTGGATGGAACTCAAATGATACAGATGATTGACTAATTTGCAAAAAAGTTTTCACTGAATAGATTCTTTTGATCCCTGTCAGTTTATCTTTCTTAAAAGACTGAATTTTTGCCTACCATTATGCTTAGTAACATAAGCATTTTATCTTCCTTTGTAAAGTTTTGGAAGCAGGGACTAAAAAATGGAAAAAACCCTATATTCTTCTACTAAAATCAAAAGTAAGTTTGCATGTGTTTTTGTTTCTAATGAAACCTATGCTCAGAAAAAAAACCCCTCAAAATTGTTTCTGAACTGCAGAAGACATTTTCAATGATTTCTGAAAGTGAAGTACTATTTTCTAAAAGCTATAAGCTGTAATATTCTCCTCTGTCAAAGAAAAAAAATTGTTATAAAAGACTAGTTGATGTTCAATTCCTATTTACAGAAGGAAAAAAGATTTATTCATCCAAGTTGCTACATAAAGAATTTTCTCTGATCATACCTCATGAACTTCTGGGATCTTTGGAAGACTTTCTTTCCTAGGCAACTGAAAATGAGAGATTCCTGTAAAAGGAGTGGCAAAATGATGAAGCAGGAAGAGATTCTGGGACATATCTCAAGTGGGTGCTTTCAGAAGGTATCCAAACATGCTAAAGCATCTTCCCGTATTCTTTAGGACATTTATAACTAAAGTACTAGGGGATACACTGTTTTTCTACAGACTAAATCTATTTTACTCTTATGGCATGCTGCTCAATAAATTTTACCTTGTAGCATTGGTGGCTAATATGTTATTGTCACCCTAGACTCCATTGGAAAGAGTTTAGAGTTTATAGACAACATTTTGCATTTACATCAGGATTCAGCTTGTTTTAAACCTCAGCAGTAATCCCAAAATTATGTGGACATATCGTGACTATTTTCCTTTTGCTAGCTACTGGAACAAAAGTATGGTTCAATAAGCTTCAGCTGTAGATTAGGAAAATAAATATATTTGAATACAATTCTCATTACGGTACTTAGAAATGAAAATTGAGACACTCTAATTATGCTTCCCATATGACACTGATTTCCATTAATGACAATTTTATGTGATTTTTTAAATGGAATGAATATTTATAAATCATGACTTATTCTTGCAGAGACCATTAGGTATCAAGCAGTTGCTTTCAGTATCATTATTGTTCTGTTGCAACGATTTATAATCAAAAATCAAAGGTACAACCTGCCTTCCCCCCAGGTCTGGTTCTCAGTATCTACACATAACTCGATAGAAGAGAGCAAACCTTAGCAATGGCACTTAAATAAATCAATGTTTTCCAGTTGTTGTGGTGCTGTGTCTTGTGGCACTCCTTACTTCCGGCACAAACTCTTCATTGCATACTGATGTTCACTGGCATACCAAGACCAGCTTTACTGTTGCTGGATGAAGGAAGAGTTCCATATTTCTTTTTTCCCCTTTCAGTGTAGTTGATTAAACTGACAGACTAATTTTAAAGAGGATCTGGCATATTGACAATAACTGTTTCAATGAAGAAGCACTCCTTTCATGATTAATTTATGTTGTAGTAACCTTCATTTTTACAATTATATGTCACTGTAAGTTCATACCAGGAATAGTTTGGACTTGTTATTGAAAGTACATAATCGACTTAATTTCCTGGTACATCAGAAAATGATACACTGTGATATAGTCCAAATCTTTCTCTCACTGAATTTCAACTGAAATAACAATACAATTAGACCTCAGATATTAAGAAAGCTTAAAATCTAATATTTTTTGTAAAATAGATTCAGGTTGTGCCCTCCTTCCTCTTAGACAAGTCACAAAAGACCTGAGAGAGTTACAAGCAGCTCACTTATGATGAAAATAAAAAGAATAATTTAATCTAGAGGTCACAGAGTGGAATATCAAATAAACAGTATAAAATTGGCTGTGGTATGTAAAAATAGGTTGTTGTTTAAACATCAGAAAAAATTTATCATGGTATCTAGATTGAAAAATATGTATTTAACCATAGATATTGACTTGCCAGAAAGTTGCAAATAAAGCAAAAGAACTGGGATGAGTCCTGTTAGAAAAGACTTGGATTAAAATTTAATTAAAAAAAAACAGTGTTTCAGCTTGCTTTAGGGAATTAATATTTCAATTAAAGATTTATTTCAAAGGACAAATAATCCATAGTGAAAACTTCCCAAGCTTTTCAGATGAAAAAGGTAAAAAACCCTGAGAACTGCAATCTAGCATGCAAATTCTTTCGCAGAAGAATCCTGTGAATGAGAACATATCACTCCATCCTTAGAAGGAGTAACACCTTCTTTATTAAGATTAAAGAGGTGATGCAAGTACACAAGGGTTTCAGGACTCAGAAATAATTTCTTACCTTGAGGAAAAAATCTGACCTCATTTATTTCCCAGGATACTCTAATCAAGAATTCTGGGGGCTTGGGGGTGGGGATGGGGGGAAGGGGTAAGATTAATATATGTAGAGTATAGAAAGTTCTGCCAAAGTTAGGCTGCTGCTACAGTATCACAATGCCAGACTTCAAAATTTCTGATTTGCATAAAGAGATGGGAAGAGTTTCAGTCTGATGAAGTAATGTAAATGTGCTCTTTTCCGAAGAACGTAATTAGTGCATTGCATTGTCACAAATGACAATTATATCAAACAAGTCACAAAAATAAATAAATAAAGTTTTGAATTTCTTTCATGTAAAACATGATGAACTAAATTATGCTGAAAAAACTCTAAAAATAAAAAAAATTTTAAAAATCAATTAACATAAATAAATTGGTAAAATGCTTTTAGGAATGCTTTGTACCAAAGTCATTACAGATCCCTGTTGATACCTGTGAGATTTTACTCTGATGGGATCGAAAGGACATTACCTCACCTGGGAGTACCATTTTGGGTTGCCTAATTGTGCTTTATTAGTCTACCTTGAGGGTCAATCTTGAAGTCTATAAGAAATGTCAATGTAACTCTAGCTTTTCATTGACATCACCTAACAGACTCATGTATTTCTCAGAAATGTATATTATTCCTATAATGAAAATTCTAAAATGAAGCTATTTTGTTTCTTTGTAAATTTTGGGGTTGATGATTTTTTGTTTTGCTTCATATCAGTATACTAAATGGAAAAAAATAGAAAGACTACTAGAAGAGAGAACTAGTTTCTTTTTACCTAGGCTTGTAATTCTCAATATCAAATGTTTTATTAAAGTGGTTCTGAAATGAATGCTCTCTCTAAGCCAAACCTGGAGATTGGCATTTTTGAAGAGTCACTTTGACTGTAAAATATACATGCTCCTTTTCACTGGATTAATTATATATTCTTAATAGTCAGCATCGATCTTCTCAGTACTCTCAATATTTAGTACTCAGTCACTTTTCTGCTGAAATTAGATTCTGCATAGTTTTGCACTCAGTGTTTCCTATATTGGATTTGACCAATTTATCACTGTCCTTTCTCACTGCAGTGCAAATAACTTTTAGCTGCATATGGGCAGGCAGTGATTATCAGTCTATTCACTAGCAACTGTTAGGAGCAACCACTGTAAATAAATTAAGAAATAAAAAAGGTTACAGAATTTTTATTGAACTATTATTTTTGGCAAAACTTATTTTGAAAAAATAATGTATTCTTTACAATAAGTCTACTACAAGACATATCTAGAAAGCCATTTAGGAAACTTTTGCACCAGAAAAAATGAAAACTTGTGTTTGAAAACTGTATTATTTGGACAGATATTTTGTTATTTTATATTACCATTGTCATTTTTCCTTTTATTCATGATATTATAACAGCAAATGCATTTAGTAAATATCGTATCACATTGTATCCTATGATAGGTCATGTCATGGCAGTGCAACAGAACTTAAATATTCTAGTTTCTTTTCTGTCTACTTAATTTAAAACATGAAGGGAAGATGTCACATAGAATAGGACTACATGTTTTTTCAGAAGTATGTTTGGTGCAAATTTGGACTCAAATTATTTCAAAACATGAATGTTTCCCACAAAGGGAAACTCTCAGTTCTCTCTTAAGTCTAATGACAAAGGTAATGGTGCATTCAATTATGGTTTTTTCTTTTACAGGGAAAAATCAGATAACAATATGTAATTAATAATGTAGCACCTATCTCCTGCATACAATATTGTAGTTGTATACACTTAATGAGGAGGAGAGAGGTAATTTCTGCATGCAGAGAGAGAAGGATGACGTGGAAATATGGGGGAAACTTCTGAGTATAATAGAATTGTAAATTTCACAGTTGACCCTAACAGACTGCTGAGGTTGGACACTTAATGAATACTGCAGTCTCTACATTAACTTCTCTTTTTCCAAGAAACTGTACTTTAAACAAGATTTCTATTTCACTGTATTCTGCTACCAGAAGTATAAGCGTGGGCATGCAAACCTTCTGGCTGTTTCCCTGGGCTTCCTCTGACAATCTAACCTGACAGAGTGCTGATTTACTCAGTGTGTTTTCTACCTTATTATTTCTCTCAGCAGCAACTTATGCTGCCTATATACCTATTATTTGTTCCTTACTAGTTCTACCTGCCTTACTTCTTTTAAAACCAACATGGAAAACATAAAAATACCTCTTCCTCTCCTTTTCTAGATTTCTTACTATCAGTTGTGCCAGCCACCAGCCGAAGTATGAACCCTGGCGATAAGATTCCAATAAATTCTGGTGCCAATATCCATAGAGAAGATAATTTTTCTTGTTCATTTTCTAAATAATTTCTTTAAGCTTTTTCAGAGCATGAAACTTTGATCTTATTCTTTATGCTAATTTTTGTATTTCTCTTTTTTTTTTATTTTTTTTTTCTTTAGAAAAAGAGGGCATCAAATGGAAATCATTCTTCTCCATGGTACATTTTATGCACTTTGATCTAGTCGTTCTTCATATGGTCAAGTAAGAGTCCAGTAGTGTTTTTCATAAAAGTGAGGGGAAAACAGCTGCTATTTTTCCAGCTACCAGTACATTTTTAAAAGACTCATGTCTACACCTGCAACTGTTCATGTGGTCACCCATTACATATTCTTTTTTATGAGCTTCAAATGTAAAAAATTTTTATTAAGTGTTCACTAGCATACTCTGGGATCTCTCTTTTATTCTTCCTCCTGACAACAGTAAGAGTGTCCCTGTAGTTATTAATATATTTGAATACAGTAGCAAAAAACCCAGATTCCACAGAATTAATTTAAAATTCATCGTAATAATGCAGAAGAATGTACCTCGTCATTTCGGCTCCCTTCATCAATGTTCTGCACTGAGGGTGAGTGAGAGAGATGGTGTGGGCTCTTACCAGATGTCCATAAGAAAATTGTGACAAAAAAATGGCATTAAAAATTCTGCTTTTTAAAAATAGAAGATTAAAATATGTCTTATATCTTTTCAGAGGCTGAGAATCCTGCATTTTGTGTAACATGAGACAGACCCTAGATGACTTTTCCTCTCCATTCATGGAGAGGTTTCTCCTTCCTCTGATACTTTTTATTTTGTGTAATAAACAAAAACACATCTTCTCCTGATAGGCTGGAAGGCCATCTCTGCCATAGCAGCCACTAGCACTTCAGCACAGACCTGCACAGGGAGTTCCAGCAGGCTCATGCTTCAGGCTCAGCAGCTGCTCATGCTAATGGGATTCTCAAGTCTTAAGTGAAAGTCCCAATAGAGTAGAAACGTTTTGCTCAAGATCACTAAAGCCTTGTTTATAATGTATTCCCCGAGACTGGGATTGTGAAATTTTCATTTTATATGGCATTTTGTAAGAAATAAGTTTTCTCAATTTTTTTCACATTTCCTTATTGTTTTTTGTGATGGTAGCGAAGTGGAAACACATCACTGTATTTCTACATGTTTACAAAACAGTATTGATGTTAACATCATCATAATTATATCCTTGGAGACTATTGTATAACTTGATTGATACAGGAAACAAGACTTTGTGCTTCTTTGCTTTCTGTGGTTTAAAGCAACCTATTAGTTTGGTGGTATGTGTTTGCTTAAAAAAAAATGAATTTAATTAATTAAAAAAAAAAAAGTTGCCTAACTTCATCAAAGATCATAGAGCAGTAAAAGCTTTGATGTAAAAGCTTTGAAAGTTCCATCTCAGTATATCCTATTCTCCTTCTGAATATTGGAACTATAATAATCAGCACCTAGGATGAAAAGAATAACTGAGCATAATTTTTCAATAGAAAAGAGAAGCTGTGTAAATTAGAAAGACACTCGTAAATACTGGCATTCTGAAGAGAAGAATAATAACACGAGAAAAGAGAAGTGATATTATTTAATTAATTAAAATAAAAAAGTATCATTACTAGTGCTATTTCAGCCAAAAGTCAATATTCCATTGTTTAGCTGAACCAGAAGTTGTGGGGAAGAATATGCAGTCCAAATAAGACCTGTGAGAAGGACTACATGCTTCACAACATGCTAATGTGGTTGTTGTATTTAGGCATATAACAAATACAAAACATATTCATCAGAACGAGAGGGTAAATGACACAGGATGAACACTTGAAAGCTGCAAGAGTTGCATCAAAGGGCATAAAGGATTCCAAATCCTCTCTGAATATTGCAGGGTCAACCATTATCACTTTATTTGCTTGTAATTATGGACTTCATTCAAATAATGTCAGCATTTCTCTTCATCAGAAGAATTCCTAAATCAGATGGCGATTGCAATGATCCTGGTGAAAACAACCCCCCCCCCCACCATAGTCATAAAGCAGTAGCAGAAAAGAAAGAAGTTGTTGCTGGGAATTTGTCTTTGAGTATCTGTCCATTGTGTGTTAGGAAACATCCCTGCCTGACCATCCAGGGGCCCTCTGGCACAGTCACTCTTGCACCACCTGAGCTGGGACCGAGGCTCCTTCACAGCTACACCCCCCACACTCACACAGTCACACCAGGTTCCCTCACCTGCTTGGTCCCAGGCTTCCCTAGCAGAGTCTCAGATGTCCAGATGCTTCAAATAATTTGATCATGGTGCAATAACTAAAAAACTAACAGCTCAATCTGGTGCCTCTGAGGGACTCTGAACAGAGGAACCCCCAGGCTTTCACACCCTCACAGTCTGAGCGTGGGAGACTCTGGGGGGCCATGGGTTCCTGCTGTGCCTCCAAGTGCCGGGTGCCCTGGCTGGGCCACAGGTCCCTGGGCCCTCTGTTAGGCAAAGGGTCTGCAGGGCACGGCTTCATGCCTCGGGCTCTCGTCACGCAGAGCTCAGCCTGCAGCTCACACTGCAGCTGCTCACTGAGACCTGTACTGAAGGTACTCCTCAAACCTCCTCAGTGAGGCCTGTACTGAAGGTACTCCTCAAACCTCCTCAGTGAGGCCTGTACTGAAGGTACTCCTCAACATGAGAACCAAAACTTTCTCTGTAATGATGTGAACTGAAGATTTTTGTTATTCCTGGTGAAGGTGCATTCGGTAAGAAGAGTGTGACGACCTGGAAGTCACATGATAGGGTGAAAACAAGCAATATATTGCAACTTAAGAGTCTTAAAAGCACATCTCTATTGCTTTGGGGCATGGCTCTGAGGTCTGTCAAGGAGCAATGGTGTATAAATTTACCTCATGGCTGTCTTTGAGTTTGATGTCTGTGGTCTTACACCTAGCTATGTTCTAGAAGATGTAACTCTTTATTCTGGATATGCTGACAAACAAATGCCTACAGTAAAAGTGGATACAGTTGCACTTCATCTTAGGGACTTCCTTAAGGCAGTCCTAAAGATCAGGATCATACAGATCCATACAGATGATAGCCCTATAGGCATGGTTCCAGGCATGGCTAGAGGACATTTTCAGAGCAAGAGAGACTCCATGTAAATGTAAGAGGCAACAAGTAGGTGGGTTTCAAAGTATAATGTGTATCGAAATCCTTCTTTCTGCCAATCAAATGCTGTGCAGGTACACTTTGGAGTGCTTAATTTTTCCATCTAGGGCATCGGCGTAATTTATCCTCAGCCATTTTTGTTCTCTTAATAATAAAACCCAAGTTGTCCAAATATCTTTATTTTGTTCTTTCCTTGGCTGGTATGATGTATTCCAGGATTGCAGTCACCATTGTATTAAATAATTTACATTTAGATAAAATTTGTTCTCAGAATTGCTTGTATCTGTAAAAGAGTGAGGGTAATTAATCACTGACACAGTCATGTTCTTCATTACTTGGTGAATTTAATTAAAACTGGATTTCCTCCTAGAGTAATGAAGTAACTTTTCAGCTCACAATACTTAGACTCCTGATTTCCAGTTTTGAAGCTCTTGTGTACTCCAGTGGGGGGAATTTCAAATGTTTTGACAGCCTGATTGACTGGTGGCAGTCAGAAAGAGTTTCAGGCTGCTTCAAGTGATTCATGAGTGTGACTAGTGCAGAATTGTCACTGTCAGAATCACGGAATGTTCTGAGTTGGAAGAGACCTACAAGGATCATCAAGTCCATCTCTTAAGTGAATGGTTCATGATTGATGCTACTGTCAACCGAACAGTGAATCAGACTGTAACACCAGTTTAAAACTTAATGTCCAGATATGTGTTTGTCTCCCAAACTGTACTTTGATTTCACATCTTATATTGTGAAATTAAACTTGCAATTATGAACATTAAGCGGCACCCTCAGGAGATACTTAAACACTTAAATTTAGAAATGTGAACTGCCTCACTTATCACAATCAAGGACTTGATATCTTGTTTACTAGCCAAGTTTTTCTGTCCATCTGGTGTAAGCATCAAATACAAGTAAGCAATTTTATTGCAACTGCAAGAGTCCAAGTGCATAATCTTTGCCAAGGCTCAGAAAGCCCCTTTCTGTGAATTGTACAAGTTTCTGGCATGTTTCATTGATTGCTACATGACTACATTTCTTCAATATGTGTGTCTGGACAGCAGAAATAAGCTCTTGCCAAACTATGTTTTCACGAAGACTTGATAGTCATTTCTCCCCAGTAGTTTCCACATATAATCACAGAATGGTTGAGGTTAGAAGAGATACTTGGAGATCCTACAGTCCAACCCAACCATGTCAACCAGTGTCAGCCATAGCAGGTTGCCCAGACTGTATCCTGCTGAGTTTTGCACATGTCCAAGGATGAAGACTCCACAATCTCTCTGGGCAACCTGTTCCAGTGTTTTATCACCCTTACAGTACTTTTTTGGCTTTTGTTTTTTTTATGTTTAAGTGGTGTTTCCCGTGTTTCAGTTTGAATCAATTGCTTCTTGTCCTTTCACTGCATTTCACCAATGAGAAGAATCTGGCTGCATCATTTTTTATCTGGTACTTACAGAAGTTGGTAAGTGCCTCCCCCTCTCCCAGGACATCTTTGTTACAAGTTAAAAATTCCCAGTCCTTTCAGCCTGTCCTTATATGACAGTTTCTCAATCCTTTAATCATTTTAGTGGCCCCGTGTGTGTACACTTTCTTCTGCAATGCTTTTGCTTTTATCCCTCACAGCAGCTGTCAATTTTTTATCTGAACTTTTGAAGAGAAAGGTGGTGTTCTCAGTCAATAAATCATTTCTGTGGCCAAAAATGGTTTGAGGCATTGTTTTCAGACAATCTGCATCTCTATTAATTTTAGACTATTTTCAAAAATGATTGACCCTTAAGTAAAAAGTCTCTATGAATTATTTATTTCTGTACTTTCAAAGAAAGTTGAGCTGGACTATTGGAAAGTTGTAAATAATTAAAAAATTCATCTAAGTGTAGAATTCACATAATTTCTGTTGTAGGACTCAAAAATGCACTAGAAGTTTCTGATGTATTACTTGTGAGATTTATCTATATGAAAAATAATTTATAATTTGAAATTTACATAATCATAAATAATAAATTTTACATAATATAAAATAATTTTGTAATTTGTAGTCTCCTGAAGTGTGTATGTTGCTTTCATATATTTATTCACATGCACAATCATGGTCATAACTTATGCTCAAGAAGTACATCACAACAGAAAAGAGCTTCTAATTCAAAACTATTTAGCTAATTGTAAGTTTGTCATTGCATCTCGCAAGGACATTTCTTGGTTTTCAGCTGAAACCTGGATTATCTTTTTGTTTGTTTAAGTATGGTGACAGGTTAGTTTTAAAAATATTTGGATTTTTCTTTGAATATCTCACAAGGACCTGAATCCTAAAGTGTTCAAGGTCAAACAATTTCCTCCTCCTCAGTTATATTTTCTATAGCTTTTACAGACAGTTTTGCATCAGGTAATTCTACTTTTGCAAGGGCAACTATCATTGTAGATTATGAAAGATACTTTTCAAATTGCAGTTACCAAGCAACCTGTCACTACCTGACAGTTCTTTCCTCTATTTCATAAAGCCTTTGTTATACATTTTTTAACAAAAATAAAATCCTACCAAAATGCTTTGAAAGCAAATTGTTACCAGCATACCGTTTTCAAGTCCAAATTATTTAATTAAAAAAAGCTTAAGTTTATATGCTTAATTTGGAGTAAAGAAAATGGCATACGATACAATTCTGAAACAAATTCTATAATAATGCCATTTAGACTGGCTTTCTTTTTCCAATATTTTGATTCGACTCTGAATTTAAATATTTGAATCTCACAATTGTGTTTTTCTGTAATCAATATGAGCATTATTTAGCTTTCTTTTCCTTAAATGCCATATGTAATCTTTATGTAGATGAACTCTTTTTTTCTTAATGACTGTTAGGAAGCTTTTTATACTGACTTTGTTGGAAGCAGAGCAAGGCTATTTGTCTTGCTGGAAGACAACAGCAACTGATAAAAAATACTGATACTGAATATGGCTGCTCACTTGGAAGGGTAAGAACTAACTAGATGTATTCTGAAAAGTGGGACAGGTGGTAACTTCTCCGGTGCTCACAGTGCAAACACCAATCATGTGGTATATTTTAGGTTATGCTACCAATAAAATCTGAATATGCTAGTGAACAAAATAGCATATAACCCCTAGTGTCAGGCCTGTAAATGAAGAGAATCCATTAAGGAGTGATCCTCCTGCATTAGTTCTTGCTCTGAAAGGTGAAGCATATCAAGGAGTCCCCCATGGACTTGGGGAAAAACACTGTTGAAGGGACAGTGTTCAAAGGAAGATGAGCATGCAGGATTCCACAGGCAAAGGGAATCCTCTGTGTACTGAGTTCCCGTGCCTTGATGTACCTCTTCTTGAAGAGAGAATGAGCCTATGAGACACGTCAAATAAATCTACAGTGAGATGCAAGGCTGTTTGACCTCCTGCAATCTCTGTTGCAACAGTGCGCAAAGGCCAGGTGTGAGAATTGAAATGGACCTGCTGTCCACCTTCCTGTGCTCATCTTTTGTCCCTTCTCTTCGAAACCCACTGCAATTGTGCCTTCAAACAGCATGGCTTTCACTGCAAGCAGGCTTCTGAAACTGGCTCTGAAACTGGCTCTTGCTCTGTCATGGGACAAGAAGTGTGATATGTTCACTGTGCTATGTTCTTCATCTATCTCCTTTGTCTTCTCCACCTCCCAGATCTGTATTTTGGCTTTTCTTTTATCTGAGAGAATATGAGCAATGTGTGGTAGACATCTTGCATATGAGCTCTGTACAGAAGATATTTTCTCATCAGGGCACTATTCTTGCTCTTCTTCAGACTCCTACATACAATTCAGATTTTGTAAAACAATAGAAACATTATAGAGAAGTAGGTCTTCAGTCTTTTGATGTGGATAAGTAGATATGGAGTGAGTAGATATGGATAAAATAAAAATTGGTACCGTATTGAACTTTGGATATGGTTCAAATCAGACTCCTGAGATTAAATAAAAGGCTTCTGCACTTTCATTAAAAAAAAGGAAAAAAAAATTCTTCCTCTGAATCCTGATTTTGTCTGAGATCAGAGCATGGGATTTCAAGGGACTGCTGAGCCATATTCCCAATTTGATTCAAATCCAACATGTACTACAACATCTTTAAAAATCCCTCTTTTTGTGGAATTATAAGCCTGTTCTTAAATGTTAGTATATCAGATCCATTTTGAAAACTCTTTAGTCTGGGACTCACTATTAAAGCAAAAAAAGAGAAAAAATTAAATATTAGAAAAATAGAAAAAATAGATTTGTCTTCTTGTTCAATATGAGAAAAATATTCATGATAAAACTGTCAGAATGTGAGGCAGAATGAATTAAAGAAAGCCTTTTGCCTTGCTTTAAAATTGAAAAAGAGTTCATTACCATAAGCTCTGAATTAACAGTATTATTACAATGTTAATTTTGGTCTTATAAAAGGATAGTTTTGGAATTTGACAAAGCAGGAAAACCATGATGAATATAAGTCATTACATTTTGTTCAGGTTAATTACTTTAACCTTACTTGAATCTGTATAAAAAATATAGATAGTTATAACATTTGACACAAAATAGAGAATTATCGGGGAATGTAAGTCAGAAAACATATTAAGTTTTGACCAATGTGATAAATTGTTTTCAAAGGCAGGTTTTGGGTACAAAAAAACCTCTATTCAAGTTTTTTTTTATTGATTCATTCTTTACTATATGCTTTTTGCTTTGATTTGTAACCTGAAACAGGGACTGGCTATTTCCAGCAAAGAGGTATTGGACATTATGGACTATTACAATTTTTTTTTCCAAATTTAACAATCTGAACTGTTAATCTGATTACTTAAACTAACCAGAACACTGCTCCAAAATGCCTGTGTAAACATGGTTGAAGTATTTCCTCTTGAAAGTAAGATTCACATGTTTGGACTGGTTCACATTCTTATGAAAAGGACTGCTGATCTTCAAACTCAATATAAAATAATTTTGTCTAGCCAACTTTTCAAAGAACTGACCATTTCTCAATACCTGAGTTCCATGAGAAACATTCCCCATTTGTTTCAACCTCTTGAAATTTGCAATTTTTAGATGATATGCTTTTTGTAGTAAGTCTTAATCAATGTGTCTCATCAACTGAAGAGAGAGAAAAAAGGTGTCTTTTCAAAAAAATTAAGGATCTCAAAATTGGTGTATCTGATTGAGTTCATAATGTCACACAATGTAAATTTCCCCTCAGAAATTTCAGCTCAGAATACTGCACTATGACACAAAATGTATCTTTTCCATCTATCCAACCACTATTAAAACAACACAAAAATCACTTGTGTCCTGGAAACTGACTCTTCTGCAATCAGTGATATGAATGATGGACTGTGTGAATGAGCTGTAACTGCATAGAGTCATCAAGTAATCCCTGATTGCAACTGAAAGATGAAGAAACAATCCAATTAGCTTCAGGTAAGTTACTGTTTGTATGAATGGCTTCTTTAGCCAATAGAGAAAGTTTAGCAGCAGTCTTAGGCCATAGCTTTAGATGTTCCTGTATCAGAACTTATAAATAGAGTGATTATTATAAAAATAAATAATTAAAAAACTTTCAGGAAGAAAATTTATGTGAACCCTCACTGTCGACCAGGCTGACCGTAATAGCAAATATAGCAATATAAATATAAATATAAATAGCTTGAAAACAGAAAGTTTTTAAGTATGTTAAATTGAAAACATGTTCTAGGAATGTGATTCCACATGATTCCATGCGATTCCATCCTGAGGATGGATTATACATGATATATATATAACATGTATAACTGATGGTGTAACAGTCAGAGCATGCAACAGGAAATGTGCAGAGGATCATTGTTCATCCTATTCCAAATTCACACTGCAGGGACTACAGTGGGATAGCTGTACTTCATGCCTCACTACAACCATAAGTAGGTGGCATCATTTTTTTGCCAAAAATAACTGAAAGCTGGGGAAGGTTCTCAGCAGGAGCTGGGCAGTGGTGCAGAGTACTGATGTAGCATTAGGAATAGAAGTGCTCTGGTACTGCTAATCTCCAGCATTCAAGAGTCATGACTAAGGCTGCATAGAAATCATGAGACGGCACAAAATAATCAGATACAAACAAACAAGCAAACAGTTTCTAGAAGTGGATGGAATTTTAATTAGCTCCCTGCTTGGGAATCTTTCAGGTTCACTGAGGCCATATATTCTAGCTTATCTTAGCAGCTGCAGAAGCTAGATATACTCTGTGGAATGAAAGCTTATGTTTTTATATAAGCAGAAAATGTCTTGAAGGGTTCAGCCTTAAGCAATACACAAGCACTAAAAAAATTTGCAAGAAATGATAACTTTTTTCCTTACTGTAATATTTCTGTTGTTCAGTATTGTTGGGGTTTTAGTTTAGTCTTAGTTTTTTTTCCTGTTAAAGGAAT
>NW_024582054.1:7791631-7798912 GCF_017639235.1 Corvus kubaryi
ATTCCTTTAACAGGAAAAAAAACTAAGACTAAACTAAAACCCCAACATTTTCCACCCTGAATTTTTTCCCATACTAACATGTTACATGAAACTTAACTTTTTTTAACCATATAAATCTATGCATTACCCAAATTATATACAAATATACATGCTGATACTGATACAAGTACAGAGCCATGGGTAGTTCACCCTAAAACAAGGTCCCCTTGAGGTAAGCATCGGGTCTCTCCATCCTTTTGCATCACCCACCAGGTGCAACCTGGTCCCTGAGCAAAAACAACCCCACGGATGGGTTTGTCTTTGCTCAAGGCAGACTTTACCCAAACAGTTTTTCCAAGCATACCTCTCATGTGCACCACTGGAACCTTATCCCCGTCTGTTGTTTGTAGGGGTTCAGATTGGGCAGGGCCTGCTCGGCTGGTGGAACCTCGAGTGTTAACTAACCAGGTGGCTCTTGCTAAATGCATCTCCCAGTTTTTGAAAGTCCCCCCACCCAGTGCCTTCAAGGTGGTTTTAAGCAGTCCATTACACCGCTCAACCTTCCCAGCTGCTGGTGCATGGTAAGGGATGTGGTACACCCACTCTATGCCATGTTCTCTAGCCCAGGTGTTTATAAGGCTGTTCTTGAAATGAGTCCCATTGTCAGACTCAATTCTCTCAGGGGTGCCATGCCTCCAAAGGACTTGCTTTTCCAGGCCCAGGATGGTGTTCCGGGCAGTAGCATGAGGCACAGGGTAGGTCTCCAGCCATCCAGTGGTGGCTTCTACCATTGTGAGCACATAGCGCTTGCCTTGGCGGGTTTGAGGCAGTGTGATGTAATCAATCTGCCAGGCCTCCCCATACTTGTATTTGGACCATCGCCCACCATACCACAGAGGCTTCACCCGCTTGGCCTGCTTGATCGCAGCGCATGTCTCACAATCATGGATAACTTGGGAGATACTGTCCTTGGTCAGATCCACCCCTCGGTCTCGTGCCCACTTATAGGTGGCATCTCTGCCCTGATGACCTGAGGCATCATGGGCCCATCGAGCTAGGAACAGTTCTCCTTTATGTTGCCAATCCAAGTCTATCTGGGACACCTCTATTTTCGCAGCTTGATCTACCTGATTGTTGTTACGATGTTCTTCATTAGCCCGGCTCTTGGGGATGTGAGCATCTACATGACGGACCTTCACGGATAGCTTCTCTACCCGAGTGGCAATGTCTTTCCACTCTTCAGCAGCCCAGATTGGTTTTCCTCTGCGCTGCCAGTTTGCCTTATTCCACCTTTCCAGCCAACCCCACAGAGCATTGGCTACCATCCATGAATCAGTGTAGAGGTAGAGCTTTGGCCACTTCTCTCTTTCAGCTATGTCCAGAGCTAATTGGACAGCTTTGAGCTCAGCAAATTGGCTCGATCCACCTTCTCCTTCAGTAGCCTGTGCAACTTGTCGTGTGGGGCTCCATACAGCGGCTTTCCATTTCCGGCTAGCACCTACAATTCGGCAGGAACCATCAGTGAAGAGGGCGTATTGTCTTTCACTCTCTGGTAGCTCGTTATATGGTGGGGCTTCTTCGGCACGTGTCACCTGCTCCTCTTCTTCTTCAGAAGATAACCCAAAAGTCTCACCTTCCGGCCAGTTTGTAATTATTTCCAAGATCCCAGGGCGACTTGGGTTTCCAATTCGGGCGCGCTGCGTGATGAGGGCAATCCATTTGCTCCAAGTAGCGTCGGTGGCGTGATGCGTGGAGGGAACCTTTCCTCTGAACATCCACCCCAGCACCGGTAGTCGGGGTGCCAGGAGGAGTTGTGCCTCTGTGCCGATTACTTCTGAGGCAGCCTGGACTCCTTCATAAGCTGCCAGGATTTCCTTCTCTGTGGGAGTGTAGTTGGCTTCAGATCCTCTGTAGCTTCGGCTCCAGAATCCCAGTGGTCGGCCCCGAGTCTCACCAGGCACCTTCTGCCAGAGGCTCCAGGACAGACCATTGTTCCCGGCTGCAGAGTAGAGCACGTTCTTCACCTCTGGTCCTGTCCTGACTGGGCCAAGGGCTACGGCGTGAGCAATTTCCTGTTTGATCTGAGCAAAGGCTTGCTGCTGTTCAGGGCCCCAGTGGAAATCATTCTTCTTGCGGGTAACCAGGTAGAGAGGACTCACGATCTGGCTGTACTCGGGAATGTGCATCCTCCAGAAACCTATAGCGCCTAGGAAAGCTTGTGTTTCCTTCTTGTTGGTCGGTGGAGACATTGCTGTGATCTTATTGATGACCTCAGTGGGAATCTGACGTCGTCCATCTTGCCACTTTACTCCCAGGAACTGGATCTCTCGGGCAGGTCCCTTGACCTTGCTCTTCTTGATGGCAAAACCAGCTTGCAGGAGAATTTGAATTATTCTCTCTCCTTTCTCAAACACTTTGGTTGCGGTGTTCCCCCACACAATGATGTCATCAATGTACTGCAGATGTTCTGGAGCCTCACTCTTTTCTAGTGCAGTCTGGATCAGTCCATGACAGATGGTGGGACTGTGCTTCCACCCCTGGGGCAGTCGGTTCCAGGTGTACTGCACGCCCCTCCAGGTGAAGGCAAACTGAGGCCTGCACTCTGCTGCCAGAGGAATGGAGAAGAATGCATTGGCAATGTCAATAGTGGCGTACCACTTTGCTGCTTTGGACTCCAGCTCGTACTGGAGCTCCAACATGTCTGGCACGGCAGCGCTCAGCGGTGGAGTCACTTCATTCAGGGCACGATAGTCCACAGTCAACCTCCATTCCCCGTCAGACTTGCGCACAGGCCAGATGGGGCTGTTGAAGGGTGAGTGGGTCTTGCTGACCACCCCTTGACTCTCCAGCTCGCGGATCATCTTGTGGATGGGGATCACAGCATCTCGATTTGTCCGATACTGCCGGCGGTGCACTGTCGAGGTGGCAATTGGCACTCGTTGCTCTTCCACTTTCAGGAGCCCAACTGCAGAAGGATTCTCAGATAGTCCAGGCAGGGTGTTCAATTGCCTAATGCCCTCTGCCTCCACAGCAGCAATCCCAAATGCCCACCTGAGTCCTTTTGGGTCTTTGTAGTAGCCATTCCGGAGGAAGTCTATGCCCAGAATACACGGGGCCTCTGGGCCGGTCACAATCGGATGCTTTTGCCACTCCTTCCCAGTCAGGCTCACCTCAGCTTCCAAAAGGGTCAACTGCTGTGATCCCCCGGTCACCCCAGCGATGGATACAGGTTCTGCCCCCACATGTCCCGATGGCATTAAAGTACACTGTGCCCCAGTATCAACCAATGCATCATATTTTTGTGGCTCTGATGTGCCAGGCCATCGGATCCACACCGTCCAGAAAACTCGGTTCTCCCGTGCCTCTTCCTGGCTAGAGGCAGGGCCCCTCTAGCCCTGGTTATCATTCTTTCCCTGGGCGTACATGCTCGAGGTACCTTCAAGGGGATCCGACATATCATCCTCCCTTCTGTAATGCCTGGCAGCTCGGTCACGGGAGGCTGAGGCTACCTTCACCTTAGTGGAACCCCCTCGGTTAGTGCCTCCCTCCTTGAGTTCATGCACCCGCGCTGCCAGGGCAGAGGTGGGTTTCCCATCCCACCTTCTCATGTCTTCCCCATGCTCACACAGGAAAAACCACAGCTCAGCTCGTGGGGTGTACCCTCTCTCTCTAGCAGGGGGACGACGGGCTCTGACTTGGGGGCCTGTGACTCGCACTGGTGCCACACTGACCCTCCTCATCTCCTCCCTCATCTCCTCCATCTTCTCCTTCATCTCCTCTTTGAGGTCCTGGACCACAGCAGAGACATGAGCTTTTAGCGGGCCATTGATCATGCTGTCATAATGCCTGAGCCTGTTGGCAACAGAGCCCACTGTTTCTCGGGTATTGTCAGCATCAATCGTTGCAATGAAGGTGGTGTATTGCGATGGCCCTAGCCTTGCCAGGTTCCACATCATCTGTCCTGTGCACCTGACCTTATCGGGGTCATTATCATGCTGTCCATCCTTCCCAAAGAGTACCTCTAATATTGCCACCTCTCTTAGCTGTTGGATCCCTTGCTCGAGTGTCTTCCACTGCATTCTATGATGATACTCCTGCATTCTTTCTTTGTGAATGAACCTTTCTCTCACACTCATTAAGAGCCGCTCCCAAAGAGAGAGAGGCCCTGGCTCCCTCACAAATATCTGGTCCACACCTGGGTCCTGGGTCAACGATCCCAGATACCTTGCCTCACCACTATCCAGTTGCACACTTGTGCCCATAAGGTCCCAAACCCGAAGCAGCCAGGTGGTATAAGGCTCACGCCCCCTTCGCACAATGTCGTTTCGCATAGCACGGAGACTGTCGTGCGACAGGGACTCAGTGATGACTTCTGGCTCTGGCTCTCCTGCTGGTTGTGAGGGCCCTGGTTGCCCATCATCATTAACTGGTCGTACTGATTTGGTCTTATACTTCCTCCTTTGCACAGGGGCGACTGCTGCTGGCTGTGGTTGTCCTTGTGGTTCAGCTGAAGCCTGGACGGTTGTAACATCCGTGGGTTCCACTGCTGCACCATCGGACTCACCCTCTTTGGGGCAGGGAGAGGGTTTTTCACTAGCTGAGGAGGTGTATTCCCTTAGCAATTGGCATATCTCCTGGCGCACCTGGCCCATCTCCTGGCACATCTCCTTGCGCACCTGGCCCATCTCCTGGCATATCTCCTGGCGCACCTGACCCATCTCCTGGCATATCCCCTGGCGCACCTGACCCATCTCTTGGCACATCTCCTGCATCCCTTTTGCCAGTACCCCCACCCAGTTTGGGTAGTCCATTTCTGAGGTGGACTGTTGGGCAGTATCAGTCTGTGGGGAGGGATCTCTAGTGTCTGGGGCCGTGTCAGGTTCTGGGGCAGGATCAGGCTCTGGGGTAGGGACTCTACTCTCTGGGGCCATGTCAGGTTCTGGGGCAGGATCTCTAGTCTCTGGGGCTGGTGTCCGGGTAGATATCCAAGCCAATCTCAACTTATCCTTGAATGCTAAATAGAGTAGGCCTATCAGCAGCAGATGGTTAGTATTCAGAGGGAATTTAAACCCTTCAAAAATTGATGGGGTGGGCCCAAAGAACTGGTTGAGGGGTTGGGAGAAAACTTCCCCTGGTGTCATTTCCTCACAGAAGGTACCATTGTCAACATAACCCCAAAAACATGTGCTCAGTGTGTGATAGCTGTTTATCCATGTGCCCACATTCCGGAGGAAGTTAAAAACCCATGAATTCCTCACCTTCTCGACCCATAACGCAAGCTGGATAACAGCAATGGTAGCCTTAGTCAGAGGACCCATATTCAAGTAAGGAGCTGCAAAGGGGAAGAATATAGCCACGGCTACATGCCACCCAAACCAGGGTAAACTAGACCACATAGTGCTGCCTAACAAGGTTCCAATATCCAGCACACAAAATAAAGTTATCGAGGAACTGTTATTCCTTTTTCACCTCTATCTCTTAATGCCCTCAGGCCCCACGTTGGGCGCCAAGATCTGTCTCGGTTTTGAAAGACAGGTGTCTGCTAAGGAAGGCAGAGGCCCCCCTTGAAGTGGCAGATATAACCCCTTTTCCCTCCATGTTATTCCTATTTCCCACATCTTCGCCTAAAGGCTCTTGATTTCAAAATATAATAACTTGGAGGGAAAAGGGGTTATATCTGCCACTTCAAGGGGGGCCTCTGCCTTCCTTAGCAGACACCTGTCTTTCAAAACCGAGACAAGTATTAAAGAAAATGCTCCAGTTTTTCTCTTTCTTTCCTCACTGTTGATATTGGCCCTGTGTTCTGCATGATAGCAAGAGAGTCAGGTTTCTTCTGACTCTTGTCAAGGTTCCATAAGCTGCATTTCTCTCAGGGATGGAAGGGTGTGACTCTACCAGTCTATTTCCCTCACACTCCCTGATAGCCCTCAGCTTCTTTACCTCCTCTATAAGCTCTACCTGGTCACACCACATGCAGGTGTCCTCTCTCTTGCCCTCAGATACTAATTCCAGGCTCAAACACTCCCTGCAGCCTGAGGAAGTGAAGACCTGGACAGCTGAATGTTTCTGAGTGAACTCCATCTGCATCACCATGCTCCTTCCAGTGATGGCTTTCAACTGTGTGGAAATTATCCTTGGGTATGTTCTAGCTGGGCAGGTGAAAACTCCCAGGTGAGCTTGCCTCAGGAGCTGGGGGGTGGTTGTGTCCTCCTACATGCTGTATCCATGGGAAGTGCCACACCATGCCCCGACTGCCCGCGCAGGTTGCTCACACTCCCTGGAGTCATTTGCATCTCCCGCGGCTGCTCTGGCAAGGCCCTCAGCATGCCAGCCTTGCTCGTGAGAGCTTCCAGGTCCTGCTGAGTCTCTGCATTTTCTCTCAGGTTTCCCTGACTCCAGGAACCCCTCCTCTAGCTCCTTCAGGTATTTTGTGCGAGAACTTGCCATAGCTGCTGCTGCTGTCACTCTGTGCCTTGTTGACTGACTAATATTAGATTTAAAAAGAGCAATAAAATAATTTTTAAAAAAAGCGTAGTTTGTTTCTCTAGATGCAGATGAAAACATGCCTGTAAACTGCTGAAATGTTACTACTTTCCTGTTTTGGTCTTTTTTGTGTAATTTATCTACACTGATTTGTTAATTTCAAGTGTTCATGTGCTTCAATGTTTATTATTCCCTCTCCCCCTTTGCTAGTCTATTACTAATACTTTGAGTCCTTTTTCAATGTACTACAGCTTATGTAAGTAAGTGTCAGCCTTCTTTCTCCATATTCTGTAAATTTCAGTTCTATAAAGTATACTTAATTTTTTTCAGTGCAAAGATAAATCAAATCTGAGCGCTCTACCACCAGTTTCAGCTCAGGCTATGATTAAGAACCTACTCACTGGCTCTGAAAGTGATCAAGGTGTGGGACAGATCAGCTCGTTTTTCTCATCAACTCTTCTTTACTCCTTGCTCCTCATAATCACTTTGGCTAGCTACTCACTCATTTCAGATTACAATTCTGTAATTTCAGCTCCTTGGCAGAAATATCATTTTATGGACCATATCTGTGTAGTCCTTTCTTTAAAAGCAACTCACTGCTAATGAAATTTTACTGATCCTGCATTGACTAGAATCTCTCCAAGGTTAAAATATCACTCCTCAACTGTGACAGAGCAGTTGACCAATTTTACATTTTAGAATAGGCATAACAGAAAGGTAACTCTAGTTACTTTCCTTCCGAATTCCTTCCTTCCTTCCTTCCTTGCTTGCTTCCTTCCTTCCTTCCTTCCTTCCTTCCTTCCTTCCTTCCTTCCTTCC
>NW_024582054.1:7798922-7921189 GCF_017639235.1 Corvus kubaryi
TCCTTCCTTCCTTCCTTCCTTCCTTCCTTCCTTCCTTCCTTCCTTCCGAATTCCTTCCTTCCGAATTCCTTCCTTCCGAATTCCTTCCTTCTGAATTCCTTCCGAATTCCTTCCGAATTCCTTCCTTCCTTCCGAATTCCTTCCTTCCTTCCTTTTTACTTTTTTTCTTCTCTCCTTCTTTCACTCTCTCTCACTGTGTCATGTCTAAGTTTCAGACTCCTGATGAAGAAAACTTATCACTCAGGACCTAATAAGGAGTATTAGCCCCCTCTTGTGGAAAAATACCTTTGATTCTTCAGCCTGTTAATAAGGTGAATGTTACAGAAAGCATACACAACATTACATCATTCAACTAGTGTATCAGTGGAATGCCTGTAGAAAAAATTTAAGCATAATATAGTTTGAAAAGACTACCTGTCAGCAACCATTGTGTATAGAAAGCTAATAGTAACTCACTGCTTGAGTATCTTCTTGTGCGTATGAGCAAGTATACATTTCAGTGGTGATATTTTCAGTCCTTTCCTTAAAAATCTCCTGCTGTGCTTCTGACTGCCTGGAGCAGGTAGAACCAATGGTGGTAATTATCCCTTTGGAGTTCTTTTGGAAAGAATTCTGGTTATAGAATAGATGGCTGGAAAAATTAAAAGGGAACGGGAATAATGTTTTACGAAAATAATGCGATGCTTATTTTGTGTTTGTTATAAAATCTACTGATTAGGTAGAACTAAATTTGACATTTACGGCACTTCTATCAATAATATTAAAGGAAAAATTATTTTGATGAAAACTACTGTATTACATTTAAATACACAGTGTAATACCATTTAGTGTAAAGGTATTTTATCTAAGCTTCAGAGAAGTTAAACTAAATATATACTGCAGTTTGCCTGGCCCAAATTAGCAAAGCAGAAAAATCTCATTGCCAGCTCATTCCAACACTGACATTGCAATTAGAGTGTAAGACCTTTCAAAGGTTTACTTGGATCGGTATTTGAGAACACAGCTTGCGATGCTCTGTCTGACAGCCATCCGATATAATAAGGATTTCAGATATCGGAAAACAGCATTCTGGACCTCATATTTTGCAATTAATGTAAGATGCAAGTATCATGCTAAGAGTTTACTTTGTGAGGAGCCCAGTTCTAACTGATGGCATTACATAATTAAGCTTATTTCTCTAAGATGTAGTCTTGCAAAACTCAGTTGAACTGCATCAAATAGTTCATTAAAAAGCACCATGCAAAATGTAACAGATGGCTCCATATTAAATATGTTAATTTAAGTATCTCCTGCCCTGAATGTTTTGTCTTTTGTGGAGTTACAGGAGTACACTCCTATTCAATAATTTGTGAACTGAAAAACTCTTTTAGCCTATTCCTGCAGCGTAAGTCATAATTTTGGTGAACATGACAGAGGTTCCTACTTTGTGTTTCTTTTAGGTTCAGTCAATCTACTCTCAATATCAATATTTATCAGTACGAGTTGTATTCTAAATTTAGTTTCACTGGAGCCTTAATTATTTCATTACTGTTATTTTGTAAATAATATGACTGAGATGATTGGCAAATTATATTTGCTATTGTCATGTTGGTTTTATGTTGACAGCTCAAAGCCATTCTAAAATCAGCTGATGCAGTCAGATTTTTCTCCTTTATAGTGCTTCTACCAGGTTGCAAAGTTACAGAAGTTTTCTTATTATTAATCCCACAGCCTTTTATTTCTGTAAATTTCACTTTTATTTCTGTAAATTTCTGTAAATTTTATTTCACTGTAAATTTCTCACTTGTCTCTAGCTCTAAACTACTACTATTCAAACTCATACTTAATTAAAAAAGGTATTAAGATCTATTTCAAAACAAATAACTTCCTTGTGACTGATGCTTTTTTATATAACATAATTTATTCTGATTTCTCTTGGCTGAGTTATTTACTAAGCTCAGCATTCACCTACTAATCTCTATTTACAATACTTAATTTGTAATACCTTTTTATTCTGACTAAATTGCTGACATTACAGATACAGAATCTTATTTCCATAGAACTATACACTGCACAATGAGAGAAGTTCCTCTGAGATGTACTACTGAAAAACTCCATTGAACTGAAAGAAATACTTCATAAACAGAGCAGAAAAAAAATGAAGCCAAATTAAGACTACAAGAGAGGACTGATAAGGATATGTGATAGAACAACAACTTGATGAGGATTTCTGTTTTATTTTCAGCTTGCAAATATATTGTATATCAAAGTACATCTCTGTTTATAGTAGAACATGGGCAATTTGATATATGTACACAGAAGAACACACTTCCCCTCATAAATATGAATTTTGATCTCATATTAGCAATGACCTACACATTCTGTTGCAAATGGAATAAGATCTCCAAAGTCTCATGTCTCTTTCCATCTTGGCTTTGAGCCTTTTCCTTTTTTTCTTTTTTTTCCCCCTTTTCGCTCTTTTTCTTCTTTATTTTTTTTTACTTTTAATTTCCCTTTCCATTATTTTTTTTCCCTCCTACTAAAAAAATTGATTAGGCAAATACCTGATATTTTTAGTTGAGGGAAATGAAATTGGAAACTTAAATGGTGTTTATTAATGTGCATAGGCCTGGGTTCTTACTTTGTTTTGGAAAGTCTAGCATTTAGGAAGATAAGCATTTCATTAGATTTTTTTATTATTGTTCACCTGTTCGTGTGTTTTACGGAGTTCGTTTCTATGGCTACAACCTGTAAAGAGAAAATCTTCCCCAGCAGAGGACACGAGGCATTACCTCACACTGCAGAAAAGTGCCCGTGCGCTCCCTCCAGTGGGCAAAGTTAAAGCTGCTAAAGCATTGCCGGATTTTCCTAGGAAATTACACACACACACACAAAAAATGAACAAACCCCGCACTAACCTATAAGCAAAGCTGGACAGGTAATTGGACATACTTTCATGTATTCAAATAAATAAATATTAATTTTTAAGTATTAATACTCATCTAAGTGTAGGAAACAGAATTATTTTCACAGACAAACTATTTAGGATTAAGAGGTAATTGAGAAAATGTATAAAACCCCTTACTCTGAGAAATAATAGACATTCTGATGTCTACATACAAAAATTACTTTTTTTTAATTCTGCTTTTACTCCTCATTAGAAGAATATTTTACTGAGGAAAGCTTAAAGAAGAAATAATTTTTAAAAAAATAATATTTTAATATGGACCTGAAGACAATATTGTACTATATTTGGTTTACATCTAAAACAAGGTTTGGAAGAACCATTATACTATTTCCAAGAATGGAATAGGGATTCACTCTAGAGGTTACTTACAAATAAAAGAAATATGTATAATGTTCCATGACTAAAAATTATAACAGTAAACCAATTATTTCAATTATTCTTGCATGCTCTTATTGTTTGGAGTTACCTTATATGACAGTGATATTACAAATCTACTCCAAAATCTTCCACACAGATGGATAATTTGGCATGTCTGAAGGTATGACACTTACTTTCATTGTATTTTTACAGCTACCTATACCATGCATGAATATTCAGTATCTCAAAGCTGTTATCAGCCACTGCAGTTTACATGAAATTGTTTCTTTCTGGTCTCTTAACTCTAATTCTGTTTTCCCCAAACAGTAAATGCAGCCAAACAAATCTCTTATATTCCTTGCCATTTTTTGTTTATTGGCAGAGCTACTGAGTTATTTAAAAAATAAATAAAGCCCTGAATCATAAAAATAAATGGGATGAGAAAGTAGGAAAGCATACTAAAAGTCTCATTGGTAAAACAGGTGAATTAAAAAATTTTATGGAAATGTATCCCTTGTTTACCTAGAAATCTTCAAATATGGTGCATTGTCCCTTCTTGATAAACACCCTGAAGAGAATCCAAGGAAATGCTGCTGTGGTGTTTTCTGTGGTAGGACTGCACAATTGAATTGTGAAACAATCACTTTTCGATGGATAGGTTTCCGGCTGGGAAAATTACTTTGAGTGACAATCCAGCCAATGTCAAGTATGAGGATATGAATTGCCTCCTATTCTATTGCTATGAGCCATAATATAATGTAGGTTATATTATTTGCAATAAATGAGTATCTTTTGTAGCACATGCAGACTGCTTGTCATTTTTTCCTGCAATGAAGTCATGGCTTTCAGGAGACCAATGGATTACACTGCTATGCCTTAAGAAGGGCACAGAATAAGTAGAGTAAAAAAAGTTATTGCTTATCATTTGTTTTGCCAGAAGTAGAAATCATCCTACTGAAGAGAATACGTAGATTTTTCACGCAATAGTAATTGTTTACACTATTGGAACATGAAACTCATTACTAGTGGATGAACCCAATAGTACTGTTGAATAAGAAAATGGATTTATTTCCTTATTTTGAAATGGAATCTGTACTCAGTCAGTGTCTATATAACAAGGTGGTCCAAAAGAAGAAAGCAGTGCTCCTACTGGGAAACTAAAAATAAGCATTTTTAAGCACTAAAAATATAGTTTATCTTGCATTTAACATTAATATTTCATCTTGCCCATTGTAATATCATGCAGTAGCAAACAAAAGGACAGAGCCCTTTCTGTGACTTACATAGCAGAGACTTATCATGTCACTTTTTCTTTTCCAGTTTGCTGTTTTCCAGTTATTTTAAATTTGTTTTTTCAAATAAATGTAGATCCCCTCCATTTACTCTTGCCTCTTAGTTAACCTACTTAGGACCAGAAGTTCTCATCTGACTTTAGTTTATGGAGGCTAAAAAAGAAGTAACAGTAAAGAGATATCTTTAGCATACCTGTTCATAAGTCAGATAAAAAAGCAACAGAGGAGGTAAGGAATGTGGCCAACTTAGAACCATAGAACAGAAAAGATAACCAGTACAGGTAAAAGTCTTGGGAATGATCTTTTTCATATGAAAATTGAGTGGAGGGACATAAATATGGACAAAAACCAGTATTTGTTTTGAAGACTGTCATCTAGCAGAAGTTTGTTTTTTATGAAACAAGGTTTCTTCTACAAGAAGAGACAGATAAAAGACATATGCCCTTTCTAACTCTGTAAGGGAAGAGAAGTACTATGTTCTGAACTTTCTTTTTGGAGAGGTTTCTCCAGTGAGACGATGTCTGGTAACTGTAGATGCTCTCCTCTGCCCCCTGCCCAGCTCCAAATCCACGTGTGTACACACACAGGTGCACACATGCCCCAGTGTCAGTAAGACTACTTTCACCTTGCTGCTCTGGGATGCATTTCACTCATTCTCTGCTTCCTATCTTCATCTGCTCTCTTTGTCACAGAATCAGAGAATGGGTCAGGGTGCAACAGAGCACAGCGGATCATCTGCTCCAACTTCCCTGCTCAAGCAGTGTCATCCTAGAGCACACGGCACAGGACTGAGGCCAGACAGTACCTGAATATCTCCAGTGAGGAGACTCCACAACCTCCCTGCACAACCTGTTCCAGTGCTCAGTCATCTGAACAGTATAGCTATTTCTCATGTTTAGGTGGAACCTCCTGTGCATCACCTTCTGCCAATTTCCTCTTTTTCTTCTCAAAGAGCCTGTGGAATAACAATTCCTGAAGATTTTCAGAACTTTTCTTGACAAGACTCTGAGCAAACTGGTCTTATGTCAAAATTAGTTCTGCTTTCAACAAATAATTGGACTAGATGACCTCCAGACATGCCTTCCAACTTACTTCATTGCATGTATCTTTTGTTTGAGATGCACTTTTGCTTAAATGAAACTATACATATCAATTTACTATATGATTCTAGGTAATTGGACAGAATCACCTGCCCCATTCTGCTGAATTCTTCCCTTGTGGGAACTGATTTTTATTTCTGAATATAAGCCCAAGCAGGAATGGTTGTCTTACAGTAAAAGAAAAGTAAGCAAGAGGTTTGGTGCAAGAGATCATCTTCAACCACTGTTCATAGTCTGTTCAGAATAAGAGGAGCACGGAAATCGCAAGGAAAAGAAACTGACCAGGCATATAAGTCACCCCTAGATCATTTCACTTTTATCTATTACCTATGTTCATCTTTGTATCTTACTGTTCCCTGGTTTTGGGGAAATTGTGACATGAATTTTCATTCAGCTAGGAATGAAATTGCATTTAAGTGCATTTTTCAGATACAAATTCATTAAATACGGGAGACAGCATGGAACAACCTTTCATGAAAAGTCACAGAAGAAAAAGAGTCCCTGTCATTTTAAAGTGGAATAGATTATAGATGTGCCTGCCTTAGAGAGTGGGGGAATGGGCTTGGTATTCAGCCTTGTGGCTTAGTCTTTCTCTATAAAGACAATGAGAGTTTTGAAACTAATTTTAATGAAAATGAAGCGCATCCATAACAAAGTTTTCCCCTTCTCAATTAAAATCCTCATTGAAACCCTTGTTGCTGTTTCATTCCTAACATGTTGCGTCTGATGCAATGCAGCAGTGATCCATGCTGCCATCTAGTGCCTACAGGGGAAAGCAGTGGCCTGCTGAATTTAGGGTTTTCATGGACGCTGAAAAGAATAGCAAGTTTTGCTCTTTACTACTGTGACGGCTTTCTCATTGCCTCAGTTTTAGCCCTGAAATTAAAATTATAGAAAATTGTCTTTTATAAGGGAGTATCCTGTCAGGAATGAGTACAAGTGTGCTCGGGAAGGAGTCGGAGACAAGGGATGGGGAAGTGGGAGAGATAGGGAAGAGCAAAACAAGTGATAAAAAAGGCTGCAGGCAATAACCAGAGGAAAAAAAAAATACACTGATTACAGTGGCAGTTATCTTACTGCTCAGAGAATCAGAACAAGTGCAGTGGAGTGGCCATCTCAACCAGAATAAACACAGCAAGAGGTATAAGTGGAGAGTGTCGTGACCTTGAGAATAGAAAAGGCATAAAGAGAAAAGATGAGGGAGAATTGTTTGTGCACTCACTGAAGGGTTCGTGATTTAGCTGTCAACTTAATATTGGCTAAATAATACAAATAATTCATATTTTACAATTAGTGTTTTAATAAATATGCGTACATTTATACAACTAAAATTAACTGAAGTCCTTAAAGACTGCTCAGTCAATTAGTCTCACATCTGTAAAATGATTCCCCAAAAAGAGTCAAAAACTCAACCATGGAAAAAGGCATTAATGTGAGAGACCATTGGAAATAACTATATGGTGTGTAGAAAGGGTCTTGCAAAGCATGCTGCATATCAATGTAAACATATCGTAACTCACTATATTTAGTTCAAATAAACTTAAGAAAAAGACTTTGAATTCTGATGGCAAAATAGAAACATGGGTTCATGATTATTTTCCCTCTCTTCTAAACAGTTGAAAAGAAGAGTATTCAAAAAAAAAAAAAAAAAAAAAAGGCTATGCATTTGCATGTACATTTTGATTTGAAATATAATTTTAAAGGACTTTTGTCCTTCCCCAAAATTAAGAGCATAATTTTGATAAAACGATCTTTCAATATACACCTGTACAATCCCTCTGGGCAATTTGCTGTTAACTAAAATTATTACTTAAATATTAGCAGTGTTTTTATGAACTGTCCTTACAAAATTGAAGAACAATGTTGATATTAATTAAAATTCTTCCTTGAATTGTAAAATTAAAACCATGCCTAAATTTTTTAATACTTAGATCTACAAATATACTTGTAATTCCTTCTTTTACTGAAACTAAAATTATATACAGACAAAAAAAATATGGCATCCTAAGCAGTTTCAGAATATTCAAAAATTTTTAATTTCCCTTCACAGACAGGCAGCAGACAGGCACATGCACATAGAGACTTATCTGAAGTTCTCAGGCAAAATAGAAAAAACCTACATTGGAAAAGCCAATATTTCTTTCAGAATGCAATTATACAGTGACAAAAATATATCATTGTCAATCATCTAGATAGGACTTTAAAATACCGGTCTGAGGTTTTATATACTGTATATACTGCTTCAAATAAGCAGAAGAATATACTTCAACCTTGCTTCACTGATATAAAATATTTGGGTCTACCAAACTGAAATTGATTTCAAATGGACAAAAATGTACCTACTGAGCTTTAAATGCTATATAAAGTTTAGCAGTATTCACAGAGAAATAAAAGAAATAAAGACATATTTTCCTTAGAAGCTTTAAGAATTACAGCGATGACATTTGGGAAACTTATTTTTCTTTATATATTTTGGGAATATATCAACAAATAACTCAAATATATTTGATGAAATTTTCTTACCTATGTGATTTTTCAGGAGATGTCATGTATTCTGTATCTGCTTTTTGTGTTGGAGAAATGGGTCACAACTGTTTTAAGCTTTCCCCTCTAAAGGCAATTGCTGTTTTATGAAACTGTGTAGATCTCAATAGGAGCTACAAAACCTATAAAAGTATAAGCTTGATTATAGTGTGACACGTCATGGATCAGAATGGTGAAAACCAAAGAGGGTGCTGGCTGTCACTGGGAACAGTGAGTAGTTCTGTAGCATAATGAAAAAGCTGATGATGGCTTAGTCTATGGAAAGCATTTAGTGTGCAGCAGACGCAGTTGTCATTTTCCATCCTCTGAGTTCATGTTTGTATTAAGAGCCTTGGTACAACCGGTTGGATGCATAACAAGTGTCTGGAAAAACCAGGCAGCAAAATAACATATTTTCAGGCCCCTTCTTTTTGTGAGAAGTGTTGTTTACAGAAACAGTAACTATTTCTGAGATCACCAGAGATTCATTATTGTTGTGTCACTGTTCTTCCTTCTGACCCTTTTTATCCTCCTCGCTCAGAAGATGACCTTTTCTGGTTTTGAGAAGCACCTGAATGCCAAGACATGTCTAGCTGAGACTAATTTAATTCATTATGGATATAATTGTGATTTATCTTTCTGCATTTATCCTACCACAAAGCAACAATTCAAACAAAACCTTCTAACTATTGCCCCCATATTAGCAAAATTAGTTACTGAGTAAATATTGGCACCAATCACTGCTAAAAAGTCAGAGTGCAATCAAATCCCCATGACTCTCCTCCTACCAACTGTTGGCATTCAAAATCATCAGCTGAAACATAAATATATTTAGCTTTCCATGTTGAACAACATTGTCATGAAAGTCTTGACAATGAATTTGTAATTAGCAAAGAGTTTTAACAGACATAAAGAAAAGGTCATATGAATAATTTGCTCATAATCTGTGTTAGAACAATCAAAAATAATTTTATTCTTCGGAACAATTTTTTTGCCTGTCTTTGGACCTCTTCATCTCTTTCTGTTCCTTTCCCCCTCTTTTCTTTCTAGAAATCATTTTACTAGCACAAATATATTGAAGCAGGAAGTTTCATATATGTATTGTAAAAAGCTTGAAGACTTTCCAACTGCACTTGTATGCATGCATAGACACTTCAGAGTCAAATGTATGTCTCATGCTCTACGCCTTGCTGTACAACTCATCTGGGGCCTGATGCTCTCAGCATTACTTGAAATTTAGCCATTGTTCTCACCCCTATAGGGAGCAGTCACATCTTTAATCAAGGAATTAAAATGTGTATTTCTTCCAGCTAATTGCTAGTGAATGAGTTAGAGATCAAGAATAATTCACAAACCTTATTCCACAGATAATGATAAATTCTAGAAAATTGTAGACAGATCACATATAATTCCTGAGTGGAAAAAGAACCGAAACAAATCAGTGAACCAATTTGTTATGATTAATTTCTCCTCTTTCTAACACATCTGAAATTTGTTACCAAATGTAATTAAGCAACATTCAGATACATCCACAGTAAAGACTATATCCAGTATCCAAAAGGTATCTTTAGTAATGGTCACATATAACATCCATATCTTACAGTGTTGGAGGATTCAATACACCCCAGTAAACTGTAGTCCTTGGCATAGTGAAGATATTTGCTAAACTTTTCTGCTTCTTAAAGTTACTTGCATTGTCAAGGTAACAAGATAATGATCTGATGTGTATGACAGAAAGCTCGGGATGTAGCCCACTGTCTCAGTGTAGCAGACTACCTTTCAGTAGCTTCAGTTTGCTAGTCAGGCTAAAAATGCATAACATGACTGCAGCATTGTTTCTGAATAAAATGACAGCAAAATTTGGAAAAGGCTTACAGACTAATTTCGAACAACTATGTTAAGCTGAAGTGAGACTCCTTTTCTTTCTAAAAGTTCCCAATGGACAGAATACACTTTGAATTCCATGGTCATCTCACAGACCTTTGCATAGTAAGACATTTTTCACACAAGATGTTCGGCTATTTGGATACAATTCAAAAAGAGGCTTATGCTTCAAAGAGCAGGAAAGCTGACATAAGCTTTAGAGAAAATACCAAAATCTCTTATCTTTCCATATTTGTCATATGTTCTAATCCTCACAAGAGTGGTCTCCGCAATAATAGGAAAAAAATCCTAAAGATTGGCTTGACAGAATAACAAAGGCATTATACATAAATGGTGGTTAGGGAACAGTTGTGGGGGGTTTAAGCTTTCTAAATTATAAATGCTCATTTATATTAAAATGTACATGAATTTCCAATGGGAATGTCTCCTAACACATAAAAGTCCCACTTCTGAGGACAGATTTATTCTCTAGCATATATGAACAAGAAATTGCCCCCTGGGTATCTACCAGGGCAAGGACAGAGGATTACTCTGTCCAACAATATTTTTTATTGCTTTTTGTATTAGATACTATTTTTATGGCAAAATATATACTTTATGTATGCATAATACTAAACTGGCTGGTCCTCCTTCCAAATTTTGTCTTTCCAAAGAAATGACCAGTGACAACTTTGTAAAAGCAGTTCTAGGGAGATATTTCATACTATTTCTATAGTTTGCCCATATGTGTGATGGCTTACACACCGTGATTAAACTCTAGAATTTTTTCCTTCCTATTACCAGAATTAGTTTACTTTCCACATTAAAACACTAATACTGTAAAATAGACTTGTATTTTCCTAAGATAACCTATGATTTATTTTAATGGAAACATTTGAAAGTATCAGTTTTGAAAACTCTTCCTTTGAAAAACCACACTATTAAAATACTAATTATACAAGCTTACTTGAACTCCACCTCATTCTCATGCTAATTTCCATCACAGAGCACTTTTCATATGTGTCACTGATTCATAAAGAACTGCTCCTTTAATACAACATAAATAAATATAACTCCTTGAGGTACTCTCCAAAACAGACATCTCTACCTTAACACCTTCCCTCTAAATCCTAGAATTATGCTGCCTTGAGACTTACTTGCAGAGTCAGCTGAGAAGCCCTGGGAAATTCATTATCTCTGGGAGAAAGTAAGGTATGTACTTTCTTTTCCCAGCATCATTCTTACTTGCCTTTGCCTTTCTCTGTGAATAAAGAGGATGCAGTTATTCAGCCAGTGAAGGAATGAGTCAGTGGTAGAACTGAAGTAAATGTAACTTTTATGTTTCCATACTTTTGTATTTAGCTACAAAAAGGAAAATTTTAATGCAACACTGTTTAGATAAAATTTCATACTTAGCAGATGTACTTCACCATAGATTTTGAGATAATTGCAGGAAGTATTTTAAAGCTAATAATATCCATTACCATTACTATTATTATTTCTAAAATGAAAATAAAAGTATTGTGTAATCACAATAGATACTAAATACATATTGCACATAAATTTTCATGGGCTAGGATCTACTGTATAGAACACTAATAGAAGCAACAGAAAAAGGACACAGGAAGGATGCATGTTACTACGCTCCATCACTTATTCAACAATTAACACTAATACTTTTCCAGCAATTTTTCTCTCTTTTTTTAAGAATAGATTGTTATCCATTATATGAAATATGTTTTCCTATGAATTTTCTTTTCATAAGTAACATCTCACTAACATACCACAAAGAGGTGCTCTAAACCCACAGTAGCTATTGAGAGCAACTCTACCAAGAAGAGATAGAACTGCTGCAAACTCGCCCCAAGGTAGGGGTTTGTGATTTTAGTACTCTGTTTTTTAAGTAAAAATATTTCTCATGGCAGTGGTTGCAATAAAACTTGTGTCCAGCAGTCAACTTAAAATAATGAGATTCATAGCTGTCACCACATTAACAAGTCAGGAGAGATTTATTTCATGGAATAGATTTAGGCAGAATACTCAGCTATTGATCATATAATTTTTCATAAATAATCTATTCAGTTGAATAGAATGTCTTTTTTTCCCCTGAAGTAATAACTATGTAATGAGTGACTTGTTTGACATAATTTTACAGAGGTTTCTGTCCTGACAGCTGTGGTGCATGTGTTTAAATACCATTTTTGTGAATTGTTCTGTTGTCATGTTGTATATGTAAAGATGAATATATATACAAGTGTTCACACAATCAGGACTGAAAAAAAAAATTCCCCAGAGATCTAATTTCTAAATCTTCCTTTAATCCAATTGAAATTAGTTTTGTAATCCCAGATTAGTTTTAATAATTTTTCTGAATCCCATCACTGTTCTGACTGTCAGAGAGGAAAAGTGTGGCAGAGGCAGAGAACCCTGAACACTGCATTATTCCTCATCTCTATCACTTCATACTAAAACAAATGGGGATGAAACTTGATTGCAGTCTCTGCAAGAAGTATATGGCTTTGACCTATTCAATCAAAAGAAGAGTCATCTGCTGTAATAGCATCACCTGTGGGGTCTTCAGGTAGGTCTACAATTATGTGGAGGCCACTGGAGGTTAAAAATCTGCAATTCCAATTCTTGAAAACTGGACCTATACATATCACTGAAGGAGTATTTTTTCCATTTTGAGGGGGAATCTGGATCTGAATAGAGCTGAAATATTGTAGTTCTAGTTTATTTGAAAATACTTCTTGAACAGCTCTATTTTTAGTCATTATTTATTTCTGAATGCAATTTAGAAAGTGATGTACATAATACAGAGTATGTGCCCTTCTGATCTGTCTTCATTTTCTCTTATGTAAAATAAAGTTTGTCTATATATTGGATAATTAACAGTTGTCCCTACAGACCTCTTTATTTATGAAGAGATATATTTCATTCTCAAGACACTTGAATTTCAACTTCAAAATGTAGCTCTGTATTTGTATTCAAATGTGAAAATATTTGGATGCTTTGGAACACTCAATTTGAAAGTTTTCAAAGGTGATTAGCACCTTTTTCCATTTTATTTATAGTGTAAAGAAGCAATTCTGTATCTTGAAAGTGTGCTGTCTGTGGTAATCAATATTTATAAATAAGAAAGAAAGAAAGAAAGAAAGAAAGAAAGAAAGAAAGAAAGAAAAAGAAAGGAGACTTCCAAAATGGTGTTCCTGACAATATGATGTATATTTAATAAATGATTTTTCAAACAGGTATGAGTTTTATTTCAGCAGGCACTACCGATCTATAATTGAAATATCATTTGTGCTAATCAAAGTCTGCGTAGTGGTATAATTGTTTTGAAAGCTACACAGCACTGGAATGTACAAATTGTTTTGTGTCTGCTACATAAGTAGGAAATTTAATCTGGATTCTTGAATCTAAAATATACAGGCTTACTGTACAGTATCCAGCTAAACACAGGATAGATGAAGCACCATTGTTTAAAGACAAAACCAGTAATATTAGAGATATGGACGCAAATTTTGTAATTAAAGTAAAATAAACATCAACCTTAGATATATTTTTCAGACTGTACATATGCCTCAAGTGTATGAATGATCATACCATATTCAAAGTCTTGCCTTGGTATGTTCACTGGGTCTCTTTTTAAGGGCTTATTAAGTATTTTATTCTATTATCTTTTCTGTCTAGATGCTTGCTAATTGAAGGATTTTTACAGGCTCTCCGACTATAGAAATCTTAGGCTGCATTGCCTGAAGTTGCATTGAGCAGAGCCTCATCAGCATTCAGCACCACAATCATAGCGTAAAGCCTGGAAGAAGTGGGAAAAATTACCTACTGAAACATAAGAAGAGAAGATGAAAAGAGGCCAGCAAGAAGAAAGAAAAGCTCCTCATTTCTGTTCTGAAGCTTCTTTTTCTAATGGATCCCCCTCCCTAGCAGTGTTGCGAATGGCAGATGATGTGTTCTGCAAATAGATCAGCAATGTCACTTCTAAAATTGCACTTTTTGGCATTCAGGTGTTAAAGCCAGTCAGCTGGTAGCCAGGCTTTATCCAAGGCTGTATTACAGAAAAAGAGTATATGTTAGATCATCTAGCAGCAATTACAGTAAAACACCTCTGGCTTGAGACAGAATCAGTGTTACTGTTGCTTCCTGCAGTGAATTCTGCCGCTATCGTATTTACTTCCTTTTTCACTCCCAGGTGTCAGATATACTTGGCTAAGATTGTTTTGCTGGGTTGAATTAGTTCCGCAACTTCTTCAGACACTAAAGTGACTACTATCTCTCTAACCATTCTCAAACATTGAGATCAGTGAAAAATTGCAAAGATATATATCAGATTGTATTTTAAAAGGTATTGCAAAAGTCATTAAATAAATGATGAGATATCCATTGTTGGATTTGCTCTAGTCACAGATGTAATATTTTTTTTCTTTCCTTTTTTTCCTTTTGCCATAATAATCACTGCAGCAAGTTGTAAATGCAATGAACCCCCATGCTATCTATGATGGAGAGAACACAGAAATTGATTTATCATATTGATTTATGATATTGTACTGTGCAAAGTTCAGGTGCAGTCATAAAATTTTGCTAGTTTCAGAAGTCCCTAGAAAGAAAAAAAGGAAGGAAGGAAGAAAGGAAGAGTAAAGAGAATCAAAGGAAGAAAGAATAGGAAGTACAAAAAAAATAATATTCCCCTTCTCACATGTAAAAAGTACAAGGGAAATTTGCATGTACACAGATATTATAATGTAATATTTAGTTGTTATTTGCAGTTTGTATAATTCTTGTGCATCACATTAATTACCTAATATATTGGTATGCTACTGTTAATGCCATTTATTGTTTATTCCCTGTGTAATTCTGTGTGGTTTATGTATTAATGTTCTGTCATAGCTTAAGTCTTGTGCGGCTTCATGAATTATTTTCACAGGCTATTCAAAGAACTGAGAAATACTATTAGGATAACCTGTGATTTTTTCATGAGGTCTTTCCCCATGATGTCTTTAAAGGGCTTCAAGAACTGGGGAACAGAGCTACTGTTTTGGGAGAAGTATGGGGCAATGGTTGAAGAACAGATGATACTGTTACAAGTTGACTGATTACGTGGAGATGTTGGGTGGTGGTGTGAAGCCTTGCAGCTGCAGCAGGGAGAGACTGAGTAAATGCAGGAAGAAAATGGTTTGTTAAGGAAAGTGGGAGAAAGGATTAATAAAAATATTTTTATAAAACAAGGAAACAAATTAGGAGTTTTTTAGGCTTTTTCTGCTCTAGCCTCTCCCCTGTCCTTTGGATCAAATCATTGCCTTGGTTTCCTAGGTATAAGGACATCTTTGTGCTCTTGATGGCAGAGTCATGAAGGCAGAGTTCCCTTGCTCCTACTGATGTCTTCATTCCATCAAGGTCTGACTTTACTGAGAAGGCAAAGAACAACCTCATTAATGCAGAAAACCTGTTTTTCATATTTTTAGGAAAAGCATACCAGAATGCTCTGATTTCTCATTCTTTCAGCAAGTGTAAAAAACTACAGGGATCCATAGGTCAGGTCCTCACTAGGGAAAGTGATTGCCTGCACTCTTCCTGTCCTAGGTTACACTGTAAGATGTAACCAAAAGTATGTATTCTATTCTCATTTTCACAAGATGTTAAAGCAGGTGGGGCAGTGCTCGTTATCTCCTACCATGACTCATCCCTGATAACTCCCTCAGGGGGGACTTATCAATGGGCAATCAAGGACCCACCGCATGACTCATAGAATTACATCAGCCCATTGTGAGATGCTCCGCCCAGGGGGAGGGGCCAAGCATTCCCACCTGGATATAACCCAGGGTTTGGAACAGCACAAGCAGTTCTTACCTACTGGATTCCCAGAGGATGAGAGCTATATAACCACCCCTGGACCTTCAAAGGAAGACCAGACCTTTCTACAGGATGACTGCTTCAACAGAAGTACTTCAAAGAGGTTTGCAGCCACCCCTTCATTGGACTGCTACCACCACCCTGACCAACAGGGTGTCAGGTCGTATCCTGACTATGTCAGGTTAAGCCAGTGTTTCTGCATTATTGCCTTGTTATATATACTAGAAAAGAACTGTTATTCCTATTTCTCATATAATTGCCTGAAAGCCCCTTAATTTCAAAATTATAATAATTCAGAGGGAAGGGGGTTACATTTTTTTTTCCAAGGGAGGCTCCTGCCTTCTTTAGCAGATGCCTGTCTTTCAAACCAAGACACTTCCAAAAAATCCAAAGGAGGTACATGCAATATTGCAGGAGAATGAATTAAAATTTTTTTCTCTTAGTTCCCTAATGTGTTTAAAAAATCACCTCTGCTCTAGCAGCAGTAATAAAGACTTATACCAAGGAAAAGATCAAGCTTTATGCTGGAGCTTAGTAATTTTTACTTTGTGATTTTCTGCTTTCATTTAAATAACTGATGCAAACAGCATAATTTTTCTATTTCCAGTTCATCCTTGCCCTTTCATGATCAAAATCTAATTTTTAGTTTTGGCCCAGGCTCTAGACACTCACACTTTAAAGAATGAAAATTATCGTAGTCATAATGCTGTCAAATTTTCAACTGAAAGCATACAGGAAACATTTTCTTCCTCTTTTCCTTTCAATAATAATTTTTCTCATCTCTATCTGAACCAGAGACCTGCTTTTTTTGATAAATGTAAATAATGAACAGAAATTTCCACTTGGTCTGTGTTCATTTCATCCGTTGCAACAGCTCTCTCTTGGTAGAGGGACAGAAGAAAGGAACACACAGAGAATTATGAGAAGCAAGAGTAAAACAAATTTAGGCAAAAAAAAAAAATCAGGTTTACTCTAAAACATAAAAAAATTGAAACAATTTTGTTACTCTTGAAAAGTGGATGACCTTTGGTTCCATATTCTGTGTCATGGGGTTTGGTTTGTTATTTTTATGGAAGCATTATTTTCTCAGATACTGATAAATCATTTCTGTAATTTTTAAATCAAGTAAAATCAAACAACCATCTGACCAACTAGCAGAATGTGATTGCCCCAGTTAGTTTGATTTCATATTTCAACACCTGTCCTTCATTTAAATATTTGTCTTTTCATTTTCTGTAAAAAATCATATGCAATAATTTTTAAAACTAGTTTAAGTTAGCTATTGGATAAAAAAAGGACTAAACTGTAAGTTCAAGAAGGTTTGGAGCTAATATTTTGAGTTTTGCATAGGTTTAACAACTGATGGATTGACCATGACTTCCTGTGTGGCTTGCAGTCTTCTATACTTGGGACAACCACACGTGTTGAGGATCTATAAGTCAGACTCTATGAGGCATTGATCCTGGAATGAAATTTCAGTCTAGGAGCCATATGCAATGAGTACTGTTCATATTTAAAGTGGATAAAAATGAAATCTAAACCAGAGTTTAATTCACGTGGAAGCTGCATTTTACTTATGGGTAACAGTAATTCTTCGATCAGCAATGACATGTCCTTCCTTATGAGGTTATTTTCTGAGTAGTTGAATGTTACTAGATGATCCCTCCCCTAACCAAACCAGATGCTGATTTTTCACACTGTTATGTTAAGTAGCTTATTTCTGCTTAACCAAGATCCACTAAAGAAATTTATTAGATCTACATGCATCATTTGATAGGGCAGAAATTAAATGCCAGCAGTAGAACACTCCCTTATGAACAATGTTTCACAGTCTGCATCAGCATGTGCTTTCATTAGATGTTTAGCATCTCTCTCCCTGTATGTGCTTATTTAACAAGTTACAGCCATCCTATGACAAAGTCTTAAACTCATCCAGATTTTCCTATGAATTTTAAAATATGTTTATTGCTAAACATATTTATATCAAGATGTGGCCTGCTGAATTACTGAAGATGACACATTTTCACTTTCACTAACCTGTGAATCTAACAAGATAATGACACCACTTACCAAAATTTCCACTCTGTATTCAGAACAAGTTTATCCCTCAAGTAATTTGAGTTAACTGAGGTGATAGTCATGATAACATGTTCTTTATAAAGCCTTTCCAGTTACTTGAATCAGTACACTGGATATGGGATCGGTGTTTTTATCTAGCTTAGATAAAGAGGTAGAGTTAATCATTCAATCTCTTTTCAAACCATTGATGCCTCTACTAGAGCTGACTACTACCATTTTGAATCCTCCAGGACTACGATTAAGTTACATTATTCCTTCCTGAATATATCAGTCCAGTAATGTAGACAGGATGTTGAAGTCCAATCCAATATGATGAAGCCATATTTTAATGCGTAAGTTGGGCCTACAAAACAACATTCTTTACAGATCAAGAAAGTGTGACTTTCTACATGAATTTTCTATTCTGATTCTTCTTTTTTTTTTTTTTTACACTTTACACACACTTTTACACAATAATGTACTTTAGTAACTTCCAGGAAAGTACTAAACAACAGGACTAACATCTGTTTCTTGGTAAAAGTGCTATTCTTGCTGCTAAGTGAGTTTGTTTTTTCAGTTTCTTTCTATACCATAGTGTAATACCATTGATATGATTCAGTGTCTCTCTGAAAGCAATTTTTTTTTTTTATTTTTTGTGTATATGAATTAGGAACTTCATACTTCTCAACTTACATTTCTAAGCAAAAAAAGAAAATTGCATGGCTGTGTGCCAGGTGCTGATACCTGATGATGCACCATTTCAACTCAACATAAAATAGGGTCTATAGTCTGTTAATCTGAACTTAATACATACTGTGACTGAGTCCTGAGTCAGCAGCACCTTTTTTATAAAGCAAAGTAGTGTGGCAACCAGTTTTTGTATGTTGCAAAACATTCTAACAGTTTTAATAACTTCTACAGTAAAAAACAAGCTCTCTTCAATTGTTGTAAATGAATGGAGAAAGACACATGAAGAAGGAGAGAGAGTGTAAGGACCTAAATTTTCCATTCCTGTCGAGTCTTGCCTTAATAAGTTCCTGATGATCTCTTTGCAGTACAGGTATAGTCTGAGAAGCTGCTCTTGGCTTTGAAGGTACAAGCACACTGCACTGTGTACGGTATACACGTGACTTCAAATGCAGTAGCAGATCATAAAAGGCAAGTGGCAATGCAGACTTGTATCTGAGGAGGGGGCTGAACTCTCACAATAACTCAAGTATACTTGAAATTTAGATCACTGCTGTGAGATAAGATGAATGGTCAGGTAAAAACAAGTGGGATAACTTTATTGAAGAAATAATAGGAATATGAAGTTGCAAGGCATTATAAAACTAAAAGTTTTGAATACTTATTCTGCTTTGACTTGATTATGTCTTCTGTTGAGACAATCAAGGCCTGTTGAAGTGGACCACAGCCAGAAAATGCTTTTATTGATGGTGTGCACAATAAATGCTATTTTTTCTCAACTAAGACTGAAACGCCTTTTTGATTAAATGAACAGAATCTAGGATCTTATCTATTGATTTAAGTTAATGTGTTTTGATGAGGAAACAGGATAAGCAAAGTAAAGAGAATACTCCAAGTAATCTCCATTCCATTAAGATAAGATGTCATTGCTTCACTCCATTTTGTCATTTGCTTAGGTAAGTTTTTTTGATATTAAAGGTTAATATACACAGCAGATAAATTATGTGTCAGCACTTCATGAAGTGGGAAAGGATTATGAGTGATAATGCACAAAATGTAGAAATTAAGAATTCCAAAAGCCAGTTAACAATCTGCATTTTTTTTTTTTTTGAAACTGTACTGTTTACATGTTTTTAGAGGCTTTTTTTGGTCTTACTCCTTTTTTATTTTTTAAATCCTATGTGTCATACATACATGAGATTATTTCTCATTCTTACATGTTCTGACTACTAACTAATATACTGGGAAACAACGGAGAGTAGATTTTCAGAAAACCCCAGAACCTGTGTAAATCTGGGCAGAGTTTGTCTCTCCTGAATGCAGAAATCTGGAGGAGAAATTCTGGCTTGGTACAGAATGACTGACTCTAAGTGTCAGGAACAGTACAACTGGGGCGAAGCTTTGGATGAGCCATTTTGCTTTTCAGAAGGGTCAATTAAATGCTGGGGAGAGTACAGCAACTAAGCTGCTGCAACAATCAGGCTGGCACATTTTCAGTGACAGTGCTATCTACCTCTACACTGCATTGCAGTAAAGGATGTAAACTTTTAACTTGACATGTGCTTAAAAGGGCTATGAGCAAGTTGAGAGTTTTTTAAACAAAGAGAATTTCCCTTCATTTCACTAGCTGCAATGCTTGATGCTGTCCCCATAATGCAAAGTTGGTGTAGGAACTGCTCTGACTGGGTTTAGGTCAACTAGCTTATCTCTGTTGGGAAAAATAGAGAATGACTGCATTCATTGTCAAGCTCAGACAGGGAAGAAACTGGAAGTTCGGTACTTCATGTACTTGCCAAATGATGCCATCATTTAGTATTGTACATTGCCCAGGGTTTACTTTCTGGGTGATTTAATTTTCCTTTACTTAAGAGAATTTCTATGGAAAAGATTGTGGGATGAACTTTGCAGAGCTACTCTCAGTTCATACCTTTCCTCTAATATAGTTCATTATCAACCCTGGAAAATGTTTGATGTCATAAATCAGTAATATGCAGCAGAGGAGCTTGGGGAATAATATATATATTTGTACTGACCACAATACTGCTATAATTTTCTACAGGCTGATGCAAGAGGCAATTTATTTTAGGTTGAATTAGCTAACATTTCATTTTACTCAAAATTCAAAGAGTACTTTTTCCACCAAGGGTAACAAAATTCAGTATCCTGTCTGTTTTTTAAGTTCAAGATATTTCTTTTCCCCAAGGAGTTATGTATAGAAAAAGCTACAAACTAGCTATGTGTAAAAGATTAAGAATGAAACACATATAAATAAAGAACCATCATCCCAATTTAGGGTTTGCCCCTCTCTTTTGATTCTTTGCTTAATTTACAGTTCCATTAAATTTGAAATATATGAATGTATGACTAACAACACAACTTTCACCTCTTACTTTGGATAATTATTTAGCACTGTACATTTCAAATTAATAATTATTAAAATTGTTAGTGTGGAAGCCCGAAATTTAGAATGAGAGAGAAAAAGATCTTACTGTAGCCAAGATGCTCTGAACAATGTAATTGTATTGTCATTGATATTAGCCTGTACCATCCCGTTCACCTGAAACTCGGGTATGGCATGGCCTCTAGGATTTTTTGTTAAACATTAAAACTCAAAGCACAAGTCCTTAACACCATTTCTTAAAATATTCAGCCTCTCTACTTAACTTTGAAATCCAAGTATTTGCATCCCAAAAAATTTTGTCATTAGTGAGGCTCTAGGAACGGTTCCTTTTCCCTCATGACATATGTAAGAAATAGGCATCTCAACAGAAAATGACTTGAAGTAGCAGCCAAAGTAAAAAATTAATTCCAGGTATCCAAGCCAAAAGCTATCTGCAGGTTGATGGATATGGCATTATATATGAAATGTCAGCAGATCCTGATTTAGGATAAAGCTGAATATATGCCAGAAAAACAAATATTTTTTAATTAATCACACATACTTGTCTGATAATTAAAATAGAGTTATGGTCGAGGGATTACAGAAACACTAAACGAAAAAAAAGGATACTTTTAAGACATCCAAACTGGGCTGTTGGCCTCTACCCAACTGGAGTTTTACTGTGACATTGGATAAAGTTTGTTAGGAAAAAAAAAGGAGGAAAAAAACAGGAAAAAGAAGGAAAAGAAGGGGTCTGTGTCTTGGTGTGATAATGGGAGACACTGGAAGAATGATTAGGATAATACAAACCCGTAAAGTAAAGAGGGGTTTAGGAACTGGGAAAGAATGAGGATAACTGAATTTAAAACTTCTGTTTGATTTTATTTGGTGTCTCAGTCAAAAGTCTTTTAAGGATTCCAGATTCCTTGATCTGATATGTTTCGTAATTCAAGAGACCTGATGGTCTACACCAGTTCTTGTTAATTCATGATAAACATGAACCCAGGTTGAGAACAAAGAATTAAAAATATGGCATATAGTGAATGCAGATGCTCTTTATTTCCTGACTTTTACGGAGCATAGAAAATGTCCCTTTTTAAAATATAAACAAACGTCACCAGTGTCTCCCTCCTCCCACTCCTGCTAAAACCAGAAGATTAATTTAACTATTAACATATTAATTCACTATGATACCAGAGATTGCCTACAGAAAATAAGCCCCAAACCCTATTTTTTTTTCTTAAAAAAAAATTGAGAAGATTAATTAGGTTATTATTTAAACTCAGCTCAGTCATCCTGGAATATTCAAATTCACTGCTCAAGGACAAATCTTTTATTAGTCGTTTTTTTACTTTTCTCAAGTTCTTAATTCAGAGGGAACTGTGTAGGTAATGGGTGTTCATGCAGATATATTCAGAGACAACAAATATTTTCTGTATACCAGTGGCTGCATAATGAGATTTTTGTCCTCTGCAGTGTAACTTGATACCAAGATCTGCCAATTTGTCACTTGGTATGATCTTGTTTTGAGATCATTTGTTACACTTCTCTCATTCCCTTGAAATCAACATGATAGGTTTGATACATATGAAATATTTATACAATTTAATAATTTCAAGAAGCTTTTCTGTTTGTTATTACTGCTGAACATTTTTAGGTACAGTTCTGTTTTACGCTGAATTTTGAGCATAACCCATCAGATGCAATAGTTTATATCTGTGAGAAATTAGACTCATGAACATTTATTTTCTGAACATTGTCATAACTAGATTACTGTAAAGTAACTTCTAATTTACACTAATTTATATTTAAGTCAGCTCATTTGCCTTGCACAATTCATTAGGGACAGCATAGAAATTAAGTCTGAATACTGATCTGAAAATTCTTATAATCAGTTTTTTTATTTTTCAAGTCTGCTATTTTGCCAATATTTGGAAATTAGCATCAAATAATATTTCTTTAAAAAAGGAGAAAACCAGAGTTCTTCACAGGCTCCCATGACCATTCATTCTGGACTAGATTCCTGTATGAGCCACTTCTCCTGGAGTCATTGGATTCTGCTCAATAATATAGTTCTTAAACAAAAGTATTAACACATTTTCTTTTTCCTTGCCTGTTTTTAATCAAAAGAAAATTTTTTTACAAGATTTTAGCTTAACAACCAGAGTCTCCACTCTGTGTAGAAATGTCAGAAAACCAAATTACATTTGTAGCTTTTTTAGTCCCACAACAATATTTGAAGAATCATTAACAAAAAGAACAGCTTATGGAATATCCTCAGGATGGGCTAATGCATCCACAATATGGTTTGCTCACATATTAAAAAAAAAAAAAGGAGGAATAAAAAAATGGTCAAATTTGTGTATCTACAATACACATTCCTATTTAAAAGAGGAATGAAACGTCTTTTTTAGATTACATTCAAATCCATCAACACTTGAGTTGCACTCATTAATTTTGCAAGTGACACCAGACTTGAGAGGGGTGGGGGTAGGAAGTGGACCAGGGCAGGGCTTCTGTTCAGAGGCACCTGACAAGGCTGGAGGAATGGACTGATAGGAACTTCATGAAATTTAGCAAAGGCAAATGCAGAGTCCTATGCCTGCAAAGAAAGACCCTGTTGAGACAATGCAGGCAGGAGACTGACTGGCTGGGGCACAGTTCTGTGAAAAAGACCTTGGGGCCCTCAGGAAGGAGGTGACCAGAACATGAACCAACATAATTTCCTGGCAACAGAGAAGGTTATCAGTATCTGAGGCTGCATTCATTGCAGCAGAACCAATACTTAGGGGAAAGTTATTGTCCCCCTATACATGGCACTTATTAGCCCACACTTAGTTACTGTGTGCAGTTTGGGTCTCAGTTTACAAGAAAACTTAAGTACAATTTACAGGAAAAAAACTGGTAAACTCCAGAGAACCACCAAGATAATTGGGGTATGGAGCACATGGCCTGTGAGGAGCAGCAGAGGGAACTGGGGTTGCTTAGCAGGAAAAGAGGCGGCTTGAGAGGGACCTGATAGCAGCCGAACATCTGAGGAGGAGATTGAGCAGAAGGCTGAACTTAGGCAGAATTTTTTTCCAGTAGGAGAACCATAGCATGAAACCAATGAATTTTTACAGTATGGTTTGTCTAATACAATACATATAATACTGGTTATAAAATTATTGTGTTGTAAATCTTTGCTGAGTGTTAGGTAGGTTTAGTGTCTGTGGAGTGCTTGGTTTTTTAATAATTTGGAACATCGAATTTTCCTTTCTAAGAAGTCAATAGCCAAAACAAAATAAGACTGAAGGAAGCCTTAGTGAAACCTTTACATACATATAAAATAGTTTATTATCTTTTTACTTTGGAAGCTTTGAGCAGTCAACTATTTTCCAGCATAGGTATTGATACTTCCAAATACCTGAAAAAAGCCCTCTTAAACTATCATAAAAAAAGAGGTTTCTCATACTCACTGTATTTTCATTTAATATTCTTGATGTTAATACATTTTTTCAATAAAATGTAATAATAGTAGATTTCTGTATGACAGGAGCAAATTTTCATTTAAAGTAAGACCATCCATTATAATCAGAGACAGGGTACTTCAACTGAAGATCACTACTGAGTTAAAATAAAAAATAATGAAAGTGTCATCTTTAATAGAAAATGTCATATGAATACATGACAAGTGGTGCATATTCAAAATGTTTTCTATGAGGCATGTATGTAATTTTAGATTTTAGAACTTAAAAAGCTCTTTACCGCTTTTTAGATGGCATGGGACACTACATCTGTACTTTTATTTTTATTTGAGGCATTAGAGCCCATAAAGCTGTTTAACTGTATGTTTTATTCGACAGTAGACAACCACTGAAACAAATATGCATTAAATGCACAAAGAGTAATTATAAATGGAAGTGCGCAGACAGAACACAAAGCTGTAATTGACTCTAAAGATTCCTGCAACATAGAAAATTTAGAAAGGGCTTTGGATTGTCTCTGGGTATCAGTGTGACCCTTGGAGTAAATATCAAAACCTTGGGCTCATTTGGAAAACAACAATAAAATAAAAAAAAAAAAGATTTGCGGCCCCATTATTTGGTACAGATATGTAAATTAAAAATTGCTGTCTCAAACAGGAAGGCTAACATGGCATTTTATAACTATGTTCTCAGTATTATATATACAGTGCATTTTAGATTATAAAAAGTTTATAGAGCAATGGAAAATAGTACAAATACCTAGTCATCATAAACCTGTGGTGAAACAAAAAAGGATTAAAGGGTTTCTTTTTCTCTGTTAATCATATTATGCTATCCACTACTTATTTATTTCTTGTCATAAAGAAGGATATGAATCACCAAAAATCATAACAATAGTCTTAAAATCTGGTTATTTTCACACTTACATATATACATTTTTTCACATGAATTTCAATGAATGTTCATCACTCAAGCGTCTGGAAGACAAAAATTTATGGTCACACGTGTATTATTCTGTAACAGACTTAAAAATTGTCCCATCAGCTGTAAAATGAACCATCAGTCTCTAGACCTTTTAGAACTTTTATGATACAATTCTGTACACTTACTGCCTTGGAAATTCTCCCTGCAATGTGTAGTACACCCTCACGCTTTTTGCTAAACTGAGAAAGGAAGAAGAAAGAGTGGGATTTGCTAGGAATGAATCCATATTCATCAAGAGGAAATTTCTGTGGAGAATTTTTGATGCAGAATAGGCCTAGGCTCATTGGCCTAGGCAGGTCTTAAAGTGCTACAAAAGGCATTTCTCTGCTCTCACAGACCAAAAAGAAAAACTAGGGAATTTACTCCTACTGATGCCTTTTCTTGGTCTTAAAATCAAGAGTCAAACACGGTTAGAAGGGAAAAAGGGATTTTACCTTGGTATTTATTTTAAGGATCCTTAGGTGCACCACATCTGAGTCGAATGCACCGCAATGCACACCGCAATTCACACCCCCAAAAGATTGGGTATAACGTTATAGGTCTTACTAATTAGCATATCTATCAAAAATTCCCCAATGAGAGGCTTGAATGAGCCCCCCCTCCCCAGGGAACCTTCCCCTGGATGGTTCTATCTTAGTTTACAAAATGTGTTCTGGAGAGGACCTTGGGGTCTGGGGCACACTATCCTCTACCTACGAAGCTTCTAAAATGTTTAGTCTCCTAGCTGAACAAACAAGTCCAAGAATGCAGGCAAAAAGCACTAAGAATACAGAAGTCGTAAAAAGGTATAACAGGGGTATAAAAGAAAAGGCAAAAAATCATCATGGCATCACTACCAGCCTGCAGTCCAGTTTGTGAAAACTATATAAGTTCTCACTGAATCATGTGTGGAAATGCTATTTATGACTGTACATTATAGTTTTTGTGGGCTTGGAATAGAAAATGGATTCTGGAATGAAAAGAAGAAATTAAAAACTCAAACAATTAATTCTTTTCTACCCAGTATCCTCTTGTGATTTTTGTGTCAGGGTACACAATAGAGCGAGATTTAAATGGTTTATCATTAGAGCAACAATTAATTTTAAAAAATCCAGGGGAAATTTTAGAATTAAACCTATCAGAAGTGACATGCTAGTCACCAAAAATTAAGTATTTAAAGAATTTGGTCTTAGGGAACAATTTGGGCTTTATGCATCATGAGGTACATAACAATAAGAAAGAGAGACAACATTTGTTGTTAAAACTGCCAAGAGACTTAACGATTAACCTTAGGAATCTGCGAAAATATTAATAGAGTTGAATGCAGTGTGAAGGAGGATCCTATTTCTCTAAGATGCACAAATATCATCTCGAGTTATCCAATAATTTCACCAGTGACTCTGTGCTGTCTTAAACTCTCCCTGGCCCTCAGGCTCTTGTAGTTTCTTTGTTTCCATATTGCAATAATGGATTATGTTTTTTAGGTAGTTTTTAAAAAAATAATATTTGCTTTCTAATATCTCAAATGTGTTGTATTTTCCATATGTGTAATATAATCTTATTTTATTGTGGTCACTTGGTGGCTTCCTTGATGTTTAGCAGTACACAACATATATATTGAAAAGGAGTAAAGGAGAGTCTAAATTGAATGACTAGTCATTCTGTTGCTACTGGAAAATGATTTAAAAGTATGTTAAGAAAACTTTTTTCTGAGCTGTTAGGAGTAAAACATTTCAAAACTGTATTTTCAAACTTTTTCTAGCAGGTCATTATTGGATTGAGCAAGGGTCTGTGTGAACAGATGTTACAGTAGTTTATTCAAGATCAAGATTCTTTGTCTTCACTTGAGTACAGGGTGAAGCTCCTTTATTTTTGCATGTGCAATGAATACAGATAAAGGAGTTTCGATTTTTTGCTTTCTGCATCAGGAGCTTGATCCAAGGCCAGCTCAGTGGAAATGCTCCTATTGATTTCAGTGGCTTTGGATCAGACTTTCATTCTGTTGTGACTAGATTGAAAACCAATGTATTTATCTCTTTGGAATTCTACTGACGTAGTTTCTTTTAAAGTGTTTTGTTTAATTCTTTTCCTGATGCAATTCAGGTAATTATTCAAATAATTCAACCTACTTCCTATTTAACATATTGTTATCAGCTGTCAAAATAATTAAATACTCAATATAAATTTAAGCAGTTAAACTGACAAAAATGTTGCTGATTAGAATAATGGAAGAAACAGAAAATCAGGAAAAAATTTACAAGAATAATTCAAACCGTTTCATCTGTAAATAATGAGAATTTAATGAAGGTGATATCCAAAAAGGCTCTCACTTCTTACAGTACAAAGTGTTCATTTTTCACATTAATTGTCTTTTTAGTAACATTTTCAGGACATTGAAAATAAAATGTTTATATGAATATAAGTTGTTTTCATGGAACTGTTTCTCTGGTCCTAGAAAAAACAGTTCACTTACGGACTTCTGAAAAGAATAATTCATCAAGTGTCTAATCTGTCAAAAAACAAATTCAAAGATCAGGAGACTCATATCCTATAAACAATAGACTGGCTCTTATAACTGAAAATCTGAAACTCTGAATTCTCATGATGTAGAACATGCCCTTAGGATAAGCTTTGTATAATACCAAGATCCAGAGTCAGCAAAGAAATAACAAATAAGAAAGTGATATTATGGCATTGGTCCACATTATTTGGACATTGTTCTTTCAGATCAAAATAGCACAACTCTTGGGAAAAATTTAAAGCTGATTAGTGATTGAATCCACAGGTAGCACCACCAGTGAAAGAATTGTTCTATCTGCCCTAGACATCTACATTTATTGAGACGAATTATCCCCTAGACGTACTGGGCTCTCTTCATTTACTATAGAAAAGTCTCAATAGATAAATTAAATGGTATGGTCAGCTCTTAGAAAGAGAAATAAGGTAAATTTAGACCCACACTGGATACTGATTCATCTGTGTGAAGTATCTCCCGATAACTTATTTACTAAGCCAAAAGAAAGCAATTATGTATATTTTGATACAAGAAGCTGGAACTATTTGTACCTCTTTGTGAAATATGTGTTTCAGGTGTTTATTCAATGCCTTTAACTTTGGAAGTGTTTCTTCAGTTTATATTAAACTGTATAATAAGGAAAAAATGGGGAGTGGAGAAGATGGGGAAAAAAATTGAGAGCAACAAAAATACCAGGAATTATAGTGTGGAAAAAACTACATGATTTAAGACTTAAAAAAAAGGAGAACGATGATACTGTGTAAAACTGAAAAATAGATGGCAGGCTGCTGATGCATAGCTCTGAGCAGCATTCTCAGTTACCTGTCTCTGCTGAGAAAGGTTTATTGCCAGCACATCACTGAAATCTGCAGTTGAGAGTGCCCCAAATGGGCACCCTTAAACGGGAGTTTGGTGCTCAAGCAAGAGCGCAAGATTTATTGAAGGGATTAAGGTAAATTAGGCAAGTGGAACACAAAAAAAGCAGACTTCAGATAATGAAAGTTTTAAGGATCATGAAAATACTTCGGGTCTAGAAACCCACAAAATCAAACGTAAGGATGAAAATTTTTTTCTGACATTTTGGGAAACATTAAAAATAATTTGGACCTTATAATAAAAGACATAAGGGTCATTGTAATCAATATTTTTGTTTATGTCATCCAGAGATGTTCACAGATAATAAAAAATATCCACAAGGTTTATGCTGAGAGATATGGAATTATGTACTTCAAGTCTGGAAACCTATGTTGGTGTGTGTCAGCCAACAGTAATGATTTTTGTAAGTATTAAAGGGCTGAGTGGACCTGTCAAAAGAGGATTTTACAAGTAGTGACAAACAAAAATTTAGTGTTGTGTTGCTACATGAAAACTTTTACAGATCAGCAACCAGAATATTTGAGAGTGGGTTGGAAGTGACCTTAAAGATCCAACACCTTGTCATAGCCATGATGCATCCCACTAGATCATGTTGCTCAGGGCTCCATCCAACCCAGCCTTGAACACTTCCAGGGATAGGAGATCCAGCTTTTCTCGGTAATGTGTTTCAGTGCTTCACCACCCTCACAGTAAAGAATTTCTTCCCAATATCTAATTTAAACCTATCCTCCTTCAGTTTAAAGCCTTTCCCCCTTTTCATATTATTAAATGTTGTTGAAGTCACTCCTTCTCTTTTTTATAAGCTTTAAGTACTGCAAGGCTGCAACGAGGTCTCCCCAGAGCCTTTGTTCTCCATGCTGAAATACCCCAGTTCTCTCAGCCTGTCTTCATAGAAGAGGTGTTCCAGCCACCAGATCATCTTAATGGCCCGTTGGACTTGGTTCAACAGGTCCACATTTCTTGTACTAAGGACTCCAGACCTGGACACAGAACACTTGGTGGTGTATCACAAGGACAGGGTAGAGGAGGAGAACCACATTCCTCAGACTGTTTGGCCTTGCTGTTTTTGGTGCAGCCCAGGATGCTGTTGGCCTGTTGGGCCGTGAGTGCAGACTGTTGGCTCATGTCTGGTTTTTCATCTATGAGAACTTCCAACTCCTTCTCCACAGAGCTGCTCTCAATAGGTTCTTGTCCCAGATTCTACATGTCTGGATTGCCCCAACCCTGGTGCAGGACCTTGCACTTTGACTTGTTGAACTTCATGCGGTTCTTATGGGCTCTCAGCCTGTTTGTGGCTGTTTCTCAGACATACTGTTGCACAAGACAGCTTAACAGGGAAGCAAGTGGAAATTTTACTGTCTCAACACAACCTTAATGCCCACAGGGACATATTTTGACCACATATAATTTGCAAAATAGAAACATATTCTTATTTGGGTTTGTGTGGCAAGGTTTGGGTAACCAGAGCTGGTGGTGGATGAACAGATGTGGTTTCTCTGAGAAACTACCAGAAGCTTTCCCTGTGTCTGACAGAGCTAATGCAGCTGGCTCCAAGATGGATCCACCTCTGGTCAAGGCTGAGTCCATCAGCTGCAGCCCATGGAGGTCCATGGGGAAGCAGAGATCCACGTGCAGCCTGTGGAGAACCCCATGTCAGAGCAGGTGGATGTGCCCAGAGGAGGCTATGACTCCATGGAATGTCTGCACTGGAGCAGGGTCTTGAGATGACCTGTGGACCCGTGAAGAGAGGAGCCTACGCTGGTGCAGGTTTGCTGGCAGGACTTGTGATACCATGAGGAACCCACACAGGAGCAGTGTCCTTTTTTTGAAGGACTACAGCCTGTGGAAGAGACCAACTCTGGAGAAGTTAATGAAGAACTGTAGCCCATGGGAAGGATTCACACTGGAGAAGTTAATGGAGGACTGTCTCCTGTTGGAGGGATCCTGGAAAAGTGGAAAGAGTCCTCTCCCTGAGGAGGAAGCAGAGGCAGAAACAATGTGATGAACTGCCAGTAAACCCCCATTCCTTGTCCCTGCTTCACTGCTTGGGAAAGGAGTTAGAGAGTCAAGAATAAAGGTAAGCCGAGTAAGGACTAGCAGGGGGAAGGCATGTTTAACATTTGGTTCTACTTCTCATTATCCTACTCTGATATGATTTGCAAAAAATTCAATTAATTTCCCCAAGTGGAGTCTGGTTTGCTTGTGATGGTAATCAGTGACTGATCTCTTCATGTCCTTGTCTCAACCCATGGACCATTCATCATATTGTTTTCTATCCCTCTGTCCAGTTGAGGAGGGGAGTGATAGGGTAGCTCTCATTGGTATCTGGCATCCAGCCAGGTCAAACCACCACAATATTATTTAAAAAATAAAGGAATACTTGTAACTGAAGCAAACCAGGATTTAATCTCTAATTTTATAGAGGTCTTAATAAAAAACAGATGAAGAAGTTATATTGGTGGACAGGAAAAAATCAGTGAGATCATTATCTTGTCTCATCAAAAGAGTTGAGAGTTATTCAAAAGAAAATTTCTGAAAAAAAACCACTACACCCCTCTTTTGGGAAGAATTACTTAATGACTCTTGAAAGACAATTATGGGGTGATAAATTTGTGTTTTGTTGAAAATAAGGACACAGACACCATACCCTAAACGAACTCCGTTCTCTGACCTAACTATAGACATAAACAGTCTTCAGTATCAAACAGAATACATAATCTCTGAAGGCAATTACAGAAACACATTCTCAAAGCAAAATGTGTCAAAACCAGCTTGACACAGACATATTTTCCCATCTGTCACAGCAAACTCTTATAAATATTGAATAATTAACACACAAAATTGAAGCAATTTTGTTTCAGGAAACCCCAGCTTACAAGCTGTATGTAGCTGCTTCTTACTTTGTGCTCATGAGAACTTGCTCATGTCTTACACTTATAGGGTGAGGGAAATTCTCTACCTCATTATATAAATTAGCTACTGAAGATACAGAGCCCAGACATACAACTAAACACCAACGTGGTTGGTGTCAGATGTGATTATGTTAGGGATTCATTCCTCTGTGTTTAAATAATAGCTGAAGGAACCCGCAGTAGCCTGGAGCTTTATGGAAAACAAACTACTCTTCTAATGCATGAGAAAGACCGAGAATGCAGTAAGAAGCTGTCAGGGAATCTACATCTATGGAGAAAGGCAACAAAGAATACAGGCTAAGTCAAAGCACACTTTTGAGTCAAAATTGGTTTTTAAACCCATGTTTTTCTTCGTAGCTTGTGATAGCACAAGCCATTTAAATCCTGAGTTTGTCTTCAGAAAACAGTTTTATCAATATGTGGCTCATGTGTATTGAGTATAAAATCTGTTACACACAAGGAAATGAAAAGTATCGACTACCTAGAATTCTGTGTGGGTGGACTTAGTATCTCCAATACTAATATACTAATAACCAATACTGACTGGTTTAGTGTTTTTATAGTATAAATTGACTTTATTTAAAGCCAGGAAGACATATTATTACTTTTTTTCCATTGCTTTCTTTTCAAACCTAGAAGAAAACAGTAACAATGCCTGATGAGTGAACAAGAAATAATAAAGAAATAGCATGTTCTAAAACTCTTGGGGTTAATATGTGTTCACTTATGTTCTAAAACTGTTGAGTTTATATAAAATCTGTTTTCCTACTATTTACAGGTGTTTGAAGACCATTGACCTTAATCAGATGGTAAATGTCAATGTTGTCAACACCGATTAAACAATTAAAAATATATTGAACATTTCTGCAGTGTACACCTGAGCAGTTTGATCTGATTTTCCTGCTTCTCCTTTGACTGTCCACACAATTCACCTAATTTCCACTGACTATATAGACAGACAATTTCACCTTCCTTAAATCATTTCTATGCACCTGCTTTTCAGATTTTGTAGCATCAAAATTTTTCCTGAGTAGCTATGAAGTTTAAGTCTTTCCTAAGAAGTTAATTCTTTCCTCAAAACAAATGCAGTCCCTTTACTTGGTTTCTCTACTTTCAGTCTAGGATGTGTTGTTGCAAAGAAAGTGGGAGGAGGGAAGACTGGTTAAAAAGATGGCAGATTTATTGTTGCTTTCAATTAATTTTCACTCATTTAAATCCAAATTTCATTCACTGTTGGATTACTTACACTTTTAATGCAGTATCAGACCTCCTAACTTCAGATTTATTGGTTCTGTATGATCTGGAATAGCAATTGCTACATATTGTCATCACCTACAGTAATTTCTAGAACTGTAACTCTTGAAGTCAGAAGTGACCTTTATGATCTGCCAGTTTAGCATTCTAGATAATAAGGCCCATAGGATGTTAAATAACAAGGCAATAGCTCTTAGTTCAAAGGAAATAACAATGAATCTATTTTAACATTAATTGAATATCTGAGTTTTCTGGGACTCTCTGTGTGGTTCATTATTGGTTACCTTCTCTTTGATTCACCATTCCTACACAAAAAATTCAACATCACAGAATTTGTTGCTCTAACCTGTAAATTGTTGATGCAGACAACTACTGTCTTTTCTTGCAAAATAAATTTGAGATAAAGGAATAATTAAGCATGGAAAAATGAAGCGCTTTTGTGAGCCTTAGCTTTTGGAAGATAAATTCTGACTCTTAGGCAGGACAACTAAGACTAACACCTCAAAAATAGCATTCTTAGAATCCTGTCAACTCTTTTCTCAAGAACTGAGGAGTAGGTAGAGATTTGAAACCCAAATGTGTGAATGAAGCAACGGTGTATATAGGTATGTTAGGAACTGGGGAATTTGTCTGAAGAAGAAAATTGCACAGGCAGCACAGTCTGAAACTTAATCATAACGTAGTCAGGTAATGAAAATGAAAAGTGTTGTAGACTAACATTTCGAATTAGAAGGGAGATACTGTGAGAAAGCTAAGATATGCAAAAGTACACTTGGCTCAAAGTGATACAACTGCCTGTGTCCTACCTCTGGGGACAGGAACAGGAAGGATATAAAAAATGCTACTGCAGTAGCACTTACTGCAGGTAAATCTAGAATGCGAATGTTCAAATTCGTGAGAGGTAAATATATAAAGAGGACAGGAAGAATATAAAAATAACGGTCCAAAAATAATGAAATTTACCAACAGATTGAAGACTCTAAAGTTTTTTTTTTAAATCAAAGCCCAAGCAAATTTGTCCCACAATTCAAGAAGAAAACAAAATGGTCCAAACACCCTACCCCTAACAAACAAAACACTGAGAAAGTTAAAGAAACTATCACATGAAAAATGCTGACTTTTATGAAATGGAATGTTTGCTTGAATGAAAAGAGGAAAAGAAATTAGAGGGGCTGGGAAAGAATTTGAGGTATGAACAAAGAATGCTCAAATTGATTTTAAAAACCTTTCATATCAACTATCACTTTTGATAACTTCATGTCTGCCTATGACCAGTGAAAAAGCTACAGAAATTCCAATGGCCTATTAAAATGAAATAGGTGATTTTTGAAGAAAATCTCCAACTTTTCTTCAGAGGTTGGAGAAAAGGGCAGCTGGTGCTTTTATGAAAATATGCCACCCAGCGTGAAGCACCGTATTTTCAGTATCTAGTGTTTATCACAGAAGCAGTACCAGTCATCAATTCCATTATGCAATAGTCCACTAGGAACCAGAAGTGGTTTGCGCAGGACAGCGGAGACACTGTTATATGTGGCTTTTCTCTTTTCCCACCCAGCTGTGTAAATAGATGTTTTTCCTTTGCAGTGTTTAAGCAGATCAGTGGAAAAGAAACATGAAATAAATCAACCTAATTCTTAAATTTTTTGAGTCAATTGAGGATAGGCATAAGTGTCTTTATGAACATTGGGTGTTAGTGTTTAGTTCCAAATTAAGATTTTACTAAGAAAAAAAATCTGCTTCAATTGGTTAGAGGTTCCTTCCTTCATTTTAGGTAGGGAAGGAGGAGATCAGCAAAACATTTGGGGACATGGGGAATGCTGTACTGTTAAGAGATGAGAGATCTTCCTCTGTGCTACGGCTTATGTACCTCTTTTCTATCAGGCTTTCTGTACCATACCTGCTATGACTTTGCAATAGAATCTAGCTGTTAGTCTTTTGCTAAGGTAAGGTTGCTTCACTAATCCACAGGATCAGTATCTTTCTTTTTCTGCAGGAGATAGGACTAGAAACGATCTTGGCTTATCAAGTCCAGGCCCCTGCTATCATAGGGAACCACATCATTTAATCCCTTCCTTTAACTTATCTAGTTCCATCTCAGCTAGTGTTTTGCAGCACTAATACTGCTAGAAATATATTCCAGAACCAGGTCACTGTGCTTAAAACCTTTGGTTATTTGAAATTAAATGTATTTATTAATTATATAAACTCATACCTGCATGTTTTAGAAGGTGGATAAAATAGCAAACTGAGCTAACTGTAATACCCTCATGGCTTTCTCCATAGTAAAGAATGACATACATACAATATTCAGCACGGTATCTTAAAAGCCCACAACGCAATAATAACTTCAGTGAGATATTACAATTAAGATCATCTTTACAATCTCATTTTGAAAATCCATTTAATCTAGTCTTCTTACAGAATATATTAGTCAGTGATTTCTTTTGTTTATGTTTCATATACAATAGGCAGTGATGTGTTAACTATTGGAGCTTCTTTTCAGGTATAGAAAGAGTCTCAGTAAGAAGGCTCATTTCAAGGTTCATTAGGAATATATTTTTGTTGTTGCAAATTACTTAACACTCTCTTCTTTTTAAACATTAGGTGAGGCTTTGGTTCAGCCAGTAAAATATAACTTTTTAAGCTAGAAAGGCAAAAGGAAATCTTTAGTATAATCACTAATGCAGAGAAATGTTAGCCCTAGTCCTTTCCCTTCTCCACAGGCTTTAGAGCTATTTATTTTTAACAATATCTAATGCTGAGTTCACCTTGGAGGCTGGATGAAAAAGAAAGCAGATACTGAGTACATCATGGTAGGGTGAAAAAGCCTATTTTAGTCAAAGGTTGATGGCACTAGACTGTGAAAGTCTGAGTTACTCTGCGACTCACTCTGAGGAATGGACAAGGGCTGTGCTGAAGTACTTCAGCAGTCATTTTTCAGTGCTGTGGCATACAATCAGCTTTTAATTACCCAGGTCGAGATTTCCTGAACAGGAAAAGCTATCACATTCAGAAATTAGTTCCATAAATGCTAACCAAAGCAGGACTCGGTACTTCTCAGTCAAACTGTAATTTCTACCTATTTCAAAAAACACACTTTGAAATGTGTCCACAAGAGGAGAAGAAGGATAGAAAACCTTCAGAAATGCTTTACTTTTATTTTATATTTCCCTAAAGCTCAAGGAAGACTTTAAAATCACAAATATTTTTAAAAAACACTCATATATTTCAGAACACAGGGGTACAAAAAATCCTGTTGGTGCAATGGCTAATATAATTTGCTGTGGTCATTCACTGAAGGCGTTAAGACTCCAAAGAGCTCAGATATTTAGAAAATCTCAAAAATTATGAAATTTCTGCATAAGATATGTCTAATATTTCTAATTTTTATACTTTTCATTCAGGTTTTTTTTTGAAGCTAAACCAGAGTTCTTCCAGCAATATAATTTTAGGGAGACTCCCCCATGCCCATTTTTTCATAAATACCTTGAATTACTCAGGTGTCAGCTGGATATATCTTAATGGGCTTCCACATATAAAAAGAATGGTAAGTTTTTAAATATCTGATTTTATGAAAAAATACCTTCAAAATTACATACCTGCAATTCTAAAAAAATATTTTATAGACTGATACTTGTGAAAAAATAATATTTAGTGAGGGCAATGTTGTCAAGGAAGCATAGTTTTCACTTTCTAAGACATAGCACTGATTCAAGTAATGAAAAGTTTAAAAGGCAATATTAGTGAACATTTTAAAAGATTACTCTGTAGCTGTGCATTTGCTGAACCTGCTCCTTAACCATTAAATGATATGACTAAAATCTGAACTATTCACTGAAAAATTCTTAGAGTAAGCATATTTAAAATTATATCACTGTTTCAACATATTAAGAGAAACAAGCTCTACTAGTAAATTAGTTTATGCAGCAATCATTAAGGGAATTTCCTCTTCTTTCTTACAAAAACTAACCTATTATCACTGTTGCTGTATATGGAATCACTGTACTGCTCTATGGACTTACGTTCAGAAATACTATTTATTTAACTGCACTGGTGTGATCACTTTGACATTTTTTCATCTTACTCATGAGTGCTGTCTCTTTTCATCTGCATTGTATTGTGTTCCTTTGTTATAGAGTTACGTGTTGCAGAAATTTTTTGCCTCAGCCTGGTACAATGGTGATGAAAATCAGAATATATAACTATAATTAAGGTAGGACACGTACAAAGTCTTATGATTTCATATTACATTAATGTTTCAGGCAATTAAATACTGTAGGCTTTTGTTTATTTTTATAAACATCAATATCTTAATTTTCTATAATTATATGTATCCCCAACTCTCTCACATATGCTCATCTTGAATCTTCTCATCTCATGGATCTGATATTTAAACATGGTTTTTTTGCTAACTTTTAAGACTTCAGATATTCCACTAATACTTGATGTTTATAGACAACACTAATTCAACTGTCTTTGAATAACAGGCCATTTAATTAAAACTAAAAATGACATCTTATTCTGAAATCCTTATCAGGATGAATCTCTTTTAGGCAAAAACCATTAATAATTTCATGTTAGGATAATGCTTGTCACAAGGATACAAGCTTGAATTAACATGCAGTGGTGAGATAAGTATTCAAAGGGAATCTGTTATCACCTGATAACCTACCCAAGAAATTTGGCTGCATGGTAGAAACAAAAGAAATGGAGTAGAGCAGAGAGAAGTGCAAGCAGACAACAAGTAACATGTGAAGACTAACCCAAACCTACTTTCTCTTCTGAAGTGTTAATAAATAATTCTAAAATTAATTTAATTCATGAGTTTTACAAATTGCCATTGTGGTCATTTCATTCACATGTGGTGCTTATTCTACATTGCTGACATGGTAATCAAATAACCCACAATCAGTTGTTAGTCATCCTTATTGCACCACTGTGGCCTATTAGAGCTTTGTCACCAAACATTGGACAGTATTAGGATGTTATTTAGTCACTAAGAAAAAGTTTGTGCTGCTTATTTAATTGACAGCTTAAAGCATAAATTTTGTATAGCTGGCTGCTACATACATATAAAAGGCCAAACTTATATTTCATTTCACAGTATTGCCTTTGAATTTATTGGTTTCCTTTGTTGTCCTTGGGGAACCACTTTGAATGCAAGAAACTACAGTTATAATAGTTAGAAAGAAATCAGTGGTTACAGGGGAGGTGATCAAACAGTAAATAAAATAATAATTTATAGCTGTTTTAGCAGTTTGCCTTTATGTGCGCTTGGAATTGCATCTCAATAAAGCCCAAGCTAAGATTTAAAAACACACAGTTTCAAAGGTAACATGCAAAACAACTTGACTCTTTTGCCAGATTCCACCCCGAGGGTAATGACATGCTTCACAATATTGCTTGGCTAGGCTTTTATTTCTGGCAAAAAATATCTTCCACAAAATTGTTCTGTTCTGCAGCATAGCAGCACTAATTTATAATCTATGCTTCAGTAGCAAGAGGCTTTCTGTCTTTTCCTCTCACATTTAACATTTATATTTACTTTATTCCCTCCCCACTTTTATTCTAGTTTCTGTAGCAGCTGCATTTTTAAAAAAACTATAATAAAGATTGTAGCTTAAACAAAGGAATGGAAAAGTAGCACCTGAAGAAAAGTTTTTCTGTGTGTCTGCTGGTGACCTATGGGATATAGTAATACAAAGCTGAGTTCATACACTATATTTTCTACTTGAAGATCTCTTGGCAGCTTGCACAGAGCAGAAAGTGACTGATTTGATTTCATAGATGGGAGGGAAGGGTGGAAGCAGAAGTGAAAAAATTACATACAAGGTGTATACAAGATCAGCACAAAAAAAAAAAAAAAAGCAGGTCTCTTCATTTTCATATGCTCTGGACCAAAGTGTCTTTGCACGTTATCTTTGCAGTTTTCCTTAAAAGATATCAGTTACATACAGAATCCCCACCAGCTAAGCAGAACAGTGGTAATCCACTAGCAAGTATGAAAGATACGGTAAGGATAACCTGTCCACTAGGAATTGGAATTAGAGACATAATTCAGTACATGTAGACTACTAAACATCTTAATTTGGCAATTATTTTTGGTCTTGTCAGCCTTGCTGAATTAAAAGTAGGAATGAAGCAGCTGGTGACTTCTCCACATACAGTCAATGAGTCATTCATTTCTTGGGTGCACCTTTGCTCCCAAGCTGCTGCATTGTCACCCATGTTCACTCTCCATTGTCACATGCAATACCATCATCTATGATTTTTTTTCTGGGTATTGTCATGAAAAATACAGCTCATCCTCAAGACCAAAGAAGTGATTGTGTGTAAGGTGCATATTACCTAATCTGTAGCAAGGAGGAATCTAAGGTCATGTAGACACTTGCCTCTTCAATGAAGCAGTAGAAGAAATTTATGCTCCCGAGGAGCATTTTCTTTCTTATCAGCATAGCTCTTGCTCTTCCTCCTTTTTTATCACCCTTGTTACAGTTTATTTTACTGCTATTGTATTGCTTGAAAGAGAACTAGTGCACAATTTACACCAAAAAAATTAAAAAACAATAGTAATTTGAGCAGTTTCAGTAGATAAATTACTTTTTCATAACCGACTTTATCTAACTAATTGCAACTCACCACTTATGGATTTGAAAATATTACAAATCCACTTACTCAGAATTATGATCAGATTCAGGTTTTCTCACAGTTCTGTATCTGTGATTCCTGATCTGATATCCGATAGAGAAAAGCAAGCCTCCATTATTGATGTAATTATGTTTTCTTACCTGATTTCATTTGCCACCTTTTTCAAATCTAAGATATACCTTCTCCCTTATGTAATTTTATTAGCATTCTGCATAAAACATACTCTCTGTTACTGCAGATAGCAAAGAGCTATCTTCATGTTACATGAGTTGTCACCTGGGAATTTTAGTATGATCTGGTTTAGAGATTAAGGGAAGCAGCTTGCTCAATTCTCATCTTGCCTTGTTTTTGTCATTGGCAGTACATCTGCAAACTGAAAACTGTTTCTGTCCTTTTGTCTTAGATGCTTCTGGGCACTAGAATGCTAAAGGCACTTGTTTACAAGGCAGTGAGGATAGGAGCACAAACCCATTTTGATGGATGATCCGGGTTACTCTTCAGACTTCCCTGTTTTATTGATTCACTATACAGAAAGACTAATTCAAGTTTATGTTCTGTGTATTTTCTCTGGTCTCACCAGAATTCTTCACCCTCCTCCAAGATTAAACAAAAACATTTTGTCTTTCTATCTACCAGCACAGTGACACAGTGAAGTAACCATCAACTAATCAATTTTATTGCAAAACTAATTTTTGTTTTAAACAAACATCACCATATTTTGTTGACACAATTAAATGATTTGAGTGTTATGCCATATATCTAGCATGCACCCTTGGGAGCAGGTAGAAGCTACAGCAGAAATCATGACATACGTGCCTCTGCATCAAATTAAATATTTTCCCCTTAATCCTAACACCAGCAGCTGTTAGACACTGTGGCTTACTGCATATAGCCTATATAATGAGACAGATGCAGGCAGTTCAAGTTCGTCTTCTGAATGCTGAATAAAGCCCATCTCTCCAAGGCCCCTAAGCATTATTGCTGTTGAAATAGTCCCTCTCCTCAAGCAAATACATTTGGAATTCAGATATCATAAAGATGAAAAACAGCACTGTGTTTTTTCTTACTAGGGAGACAAAAAATAAAGAGGCTTGGTAAATGAAATGCAGGAAACATCTATAGAATTTGGTGCAAAAACCATTTCTTTCTGTTACACTATCCAAAAAGGAGTCAAATTAATCCTTTGCAATAACTACAAAAGTTCTTAGTAAGCCCAAAATTAGAGGCGTCTATTCCCAACCATTGATACAATGTCCTGGAAAAAGTAATTTACTGATTGTGCAAAAGAACAGAACTGTCTGTAGGTGGATGATATAGCTAATTGACCCTTATTAAGAGTAGACAATCTGTTTCAAGCTCCATTTTATTTATCTCCTGTTCCATTGCTTAGCAGGCGGCAAGGTTAAAGGCAATCCTTTCATGCTACCTGACAATGTGAAGACAGCTTTTCCATATTTGAACAATAAAATCCTGTTCAAAGGACTACAGGACCACCAATTAAAATTCTCCAGTGAAAGTAATCTGAAAATATGATCTGTAACTGAGAACAGAAAAAGCTGAAGCAGATCACTACTTGAAGCAATTTGCTGAGTACTTCCTACTGCAATGCATGTTCTTGGACTGGGCTTCATTACAAGCATGGGAAGGGGGTTTTGATTGTGGTTGGGTTTCACGTATTAAAACAGATCATTCTAAATTGGAAGAATAATGTTTTTTTTTTTTGAGCTGGATGAAAATTAGTTGGGTCACTATAACTGAAGTTGCTTGTGCTTGGAGGGCCAAATCCACTTCTTGCTGTGTAGCCAAGGCAAACAAGTCATTCAACAGTTTGAGGATGAATTGAAAATATTTCTATAGGCCATAGTTTACCTGGAAAACCAGAATATAACTGCTGTGTTATATTTTTGGCATCTTAGCTCTGCAGAAGTAGGATGCTTAGTTCATCCTTAGCTGTTTGAAGAAGCATCAGGTTTCCAACACCATTGTGCAAAACTTATTATTCCTTTAAGAGTCTGTTAGTAGACCCTATTGCAATCAGCTCTTACTTTGTAAATGACTGTATTTCTGTAAGTAAACATATTAGACTGTTTGGCTAGCTGCTGTGTATTAATTTAGCTCCATAAAGCAGACTTAATTTGATTTTTAAAGTGTCTATTAATTCTGGAAAGAGAAAGAAAAGTGACAAACAGGATCTACTGTATACTATGTATAGTTTATTCTTTGCATTTTCTTGGTAATAATTCAGTCCTGGCCAGTTTGAGACTCAGTAATTATTTCTTAGATTGTTACAATAAGCACAAGAACCCCACCACCCACATACACTTAAAATGAATCATATAAGTTGCACCCTTGTGTTTTAAATATTCAATGAGTACCAATGAACATATGATTTTATTGCAACCTTGCTTTGTCTTCCTTTTTATCCAAATTGTAAAAGTAAAAAGTGAAGCAACAGCTTATTCAGATAGATACTACTTAATCTACTTCTAAGACACCATTACTTGAAGAACAGGAAAAAATATTTGTGAGGTATAATTACTACATTAATCTAGTATTGGGTAAATTATCTCATACAGGGAGGGAGCTGGTATTGTAAAACGCTGAAGACAGACAAAATCAAACAAAAATCCCAGAAGCTAAATAACTGGACTGAATCATAAAGAGGGGTAAACACCCATCAAATGTTCTTCAATAACCTGAAAGAGTGGGAAGAATGCTTGTAAGGGTCACGTGGGGAATGACTGTATTAAAAAATATTGGAATGACATTATGAAATGAAAATTTAGGATTAAAGTAGGAAGAATCACCTTCCAGTGCAAAAATTTTTGCTGAGTTGTCAGCTCTCACTTTCTGGCACTGAATCAGGATGGAGCAGATCTGAGTGCAAAGGAATGAGAGAGGAAGAGCCGTAAAACTATAAATCAGAAGCCTGAGAGTTCTAGGTTCTGTCTTGATTTGCATAACATTGGATTAAAAACTATGGGGACACAAAATATTTGTGGATTAGAGGAAACAGTGATTTTTATTCAGGAACTAATACTTGTTCTGCAAACACAATAAGGCTGTAGCTTTCTGGAGTTCTAGACTGCTTCATTCTAGAGGTAAAACTCAGGAAAACTTTACAAGTAAGCATGAAATAACTGAAAAAAAAGCAAAAACAATTCCTTTAAGAGATTCTTTCTATTTTATGGAAACCTGATGGACTTTGAATTTTTACTCCAAAGCAGAGTAATAGAGGAACAAATCTCATTTAAATAATTGATTAACTGTTTACATTTCATATGGACTTACTAGCAAGTTTTTTTTCCTGTTTGTTCTACAGGTTGTTTACAGTCCATTCATCTCCTGTTAATATCAAATACTTACGAATTTAAATAAATTTTTTTTAAATCTATCAATCTTGCATGTCTAATTCCTTACATTCCTCAAAAAAACCCAAACCAGAATCAATTTTGAAGAAGCCTAAACCTTAAAGCACTGGTTCTTTCTGTGATATTAGAAGGATAAAGAACCAAAATTATCACTTTTTTCCTGTATTTGTATTTGTTCTTTATATATAAAAATTTATTTTCAACCTATGTAATAAATAAATAATTCCCAAATCTGACAGCTGGTATCAACCTTTGTTAAAGGTTCTGGATCATTACTGTGTTCTTCACAGAAGTTCTCTTAATCTCCAAGCTAAATTCTCCTTTTTTCCCAAATTATTTCATTTTTTCAACAATTAAAGAGCTGCTATTACTACTTTATTATCTTTCTTCTGCCTCCCTGACAATTTCACTAAACATTAGTCAACCTTGTACATTCAGTGATTTTCCACAGATGTTATGACCTGTGTTTTGTGAAGAAATTCACCTGATCTACATAAGCTGTCACGCAGATACACAGGTATTTGAGATACTCACATTCCAGTCAATTAAATTATCCTATTAGTTTTTCAAAAAATCATCCCTCTGATTTTGTTCCCCATTCTGAAGCTGAAGAACGGAAATATCAAAAACCTTAATATCTTTGCTGAGGATGGTTACTTACTGGCAGCAACACCACCCACATTTGTTCAGCATTCGCCTTGACAGCACATCTTACCTTGCTGTGCTTGGTTCTAAGTCCCATACAGCAGCAGAAGGGCCCATTTGAACTCTTCCTTTTCCCAGAGACATATTATTTAGCATTTTCTAAAATCCTGTCTTCAGTATTGCACCAGTTAATATGTTTAATGTTAATCCTTCTTTGAGCAGGACGTTGAACCTGATGATATCCTGAGGCCCATCCTAATGTGCAATTGTGAAATCAGGATCAGAAAGGCCTCATATTCTCTATTTACAAATATTTAGACTATCAAGGCATGCTAGACATAGTTCCAGTACTGCTTACATTTTAAGTATTTTTAATATATGCTGTGATACTACTTGAATAATTCATGCTTCCAAAAAATTAGAGAGGCACACATTACTGTCAATCTGTCTGTGTGCTTCACTGCTGTTCAAAACAAAACCATGTAATTCCCGATTCTATATCCTATCCTGATTTTTCCTTTGATTACATGGGAAAATATTTCATTTATGTTGCTGAAAAAGACATCAGAATCAAACTCACTATTTGTAGAGTATAGTGACATATGAGAAGAGAAATATTAATCCCTAGCCTTGATATGACTGAAACTCTATTTTGGATTAAGTGAAGATTTCACAGTAACCATTTTATAACCTGTATTTGTCACAAAATACCCATGAATTTTTACCGAGAGTATGAACCAAGGTTACTTCTGAGGATGTTATGGCCAAATCACCCAAGTACAGTAAAAAATGTTAATAACAAGGAAGTGAACATTATTACTATCTTACAAAAGCACATTTTTTTGCAAGAATGGGAGGACAGAACAGTTCATATTCTTAAAGACTAATAACTGGGTCTGACCAGTGTAAGCTTAAATCCCACTGTTGCTCCACGCAAAAAGAAACAAAAAGCAAAACTGGTGTCAGTACAAAGAGGTCAGTTTAGTGGAGGAGTTTAGAGTGGTTTAATTCTGTCTGTTGGTATGGGAAAGAGATGAACTCTTCACTTCCTCTCCCTAAATACCCATCTCAAGTATTTTGTTCTTGATCACATATACAATATTCTCTATAGTAAGGACACCATTTCTTGTCCTTCCTTCAGTACATCAGGTCTACAAAGACAAAATAAATACCCTCTCTCAGCGTGAGTTGCCCTTTTCAGGATCTCCCAAGGACTGAGCATATGCATGTCATGGAATGGGAAGATTAACAAAAAATTTCTTATAGCAGTCTGATAAAGAGCTTCAGGTTTCCAAAAATGTTCCAGGGGATGATTATCATCTCAGAGAATTTCCTCTCATTAGACACAACCCCTCAGCAAACTGCTCCTGTAGTGAAGACTATTTTTCAAACCTCAGGGTAGGGACAATTTTTTTCATTCCCTCCCTCAGGGAATTTGCTGCTCATGAAAGTGCTGGCTCAACAGTCTTGAGGTTGAAGTTGTTATCCACAACATTAATGAATAATGCAACATAGCCTCTAAAACTGTTTCTGTGAAATGAATGGGGTTATTTGGGTCATACCAGAACTGCTAAGCAAATTATATTTTTTATAGGAAATGTTCTTTCTATAGTGAATGCTACTAGGTAGTAGAGTAGGAAAATATATTAATTTGAATTTTTTGTTACACATATGTATCTCTAAGAACAACTTTGCCTCACTGTGATTTGGAAAATATGCGGTGAGATGGTGAATTTGTGACTGTTTTTGAAAGTCAGATTGCTATTAACAGCATTGAGATGAGGAACAGCAGTGGGTTGTTTATTTTTGGCTTTTTGGTATGGATGTTATCTAGAGTGGAACAACACAAATGCTTTCTGCTGTAATTCAAACAGATTATGCAGATATAAACTCAAACAAAAAATTGGCACAGTTGCTATACTATAATGTAGCAGTATATATCTATTTCTAGACTAAGAGTAGTCACTCCTGAAAGGTCTTTTAGGTAAGCAACTCAAGAGAATCCAGTTCAGCATTTTTCATGGTAAGATTATACAAAAGCATATTTACAGGGCTAAAGAAAAAGGAAGAATGGCAACTTTGGTGATGTAGAAAATATTGCATTTTTGTCTGATGGCAATTATGTTGATTGTAAAAATTTATATTCCTTGCTTTCCAAACATTCTGAAACCAAAATTCAAATCTCACCTTAACTAAAATTTACATCTCTTAATTGTGTTTTTTGTCTCCAGCACAATTGAAAGCATGTGGCTTACTTTTTACAGTCCCACTCCCACTCATTTTGACCAAATGAGAGTGTACTAATGAATGTGAAAATGGAATGGTATCATTTTGGTAAAAATTCATGCATGACATAAGAACATATTTTATCTAAAATTATTTCTCCTATTTTGAATAAAAGGATGTCAAAAGTCACTAATATTAGTTTATCTTCTGTAGAGAAATCTACATTTACTGAGTTTAAAATTTCACAGACAACAAAACCCTGAAGGGGTTAAAGGGAGAGAAACAATACCCTGATTTCAAAGTAAAAAAAGTACTATTACTCTAAAGATAGATATCACAAAAAATGTAATTAAGAATCAGTATTATGACAAAATAAAGACTTAATGAATTTGCTCTTCAGAAAGGTCCTGTCTCCCGCTCTTCTTTCAAGAAGAAAAGCAAGAGAGACCCACATACTACTCTCCTTGTTGACCTCTATATGACGTTCTCTAACCAACAGCCTTCAAGCATCATAGATAACTTTAAGGATAGGAAAAAGGTACTGCTTTAGCTAATAAGAATCAGATAATCATTTCAAACACAGATCGGGGTGACTATCACCCCTTTTTTATACTTGTATTCTTTACACAGTAATTAACCTTTGAAACTCATGGATGATATTCATATCTAGTGGACACATGACAACACCTTAGGGCTCCCAGTATTGATTAATATTTTAAGGTATAAAAGACTCTGTCCAGAAAATTAATCTCATCCAACATCAGATATTACAGTTGTGTGAGATAAACGCACTTGGGATTTCCATCTTTGTTCCATAGTTCTGTAAACTATTTCATGCTCCCTGACTTAGCTTCATTCTAGCTGTAATGCAGTTCTGCACCACTCAGCCTCTTGACACTCAGAGGGCAGGTCTTAGCAAGCTGGTGCCTCATCTTTAAAGACAATCTACCTTTTCTCTTCACATCACTGAGAAAACTGAAGACTAACACCTCAAATCAGCCTAAGTATATTTTTCCTCTGTTTTGCTACCAAGCCTCACTTGGTCACTTCAACATTTACACTCCCTTTTAACAACACCTCGAATGAACAGCTGGTCTCCATCCGTTCTCTTTCCTGTTGTAGATCAAGGTTTACTTAGGAAACAGTACTGCAGTAGAAGCATAGACTAGCCTTATCAAACTGCAGTGTAAATTAAGGCTTCTCTCTATCTAAGAAAGTATGGCTTGTGTCCAGATGTTATAGTTATCCCAAGTACTATCTCCATCTGAAACCCAGAAACAAGCAAAATCATCTATTTCGATCTTTCCAGAGTAACAGGACTGTTATAATGTCAGCTGAAAAACATAACACTGATGTTTCCATGGACATGAAAAAAATATATGCTGGGACTGGAGGACTGCCTATGCTAGGATCAGTAAGCATCAATGGGTATGTTGTGCCCATTGAACAGAATTGTATTTTAAGGAGGGCAGATTCCAGGGTAAGTGCCTTACCTCTCCTTGTACAGCAGTCACATCACAGTCCCTATTTCACTTCCCTAGTTCCCATTGACAAGCCTCAAATAGGAGAAAATAGACATTCAGGCTCAACCGCAAACATCCTCTGATTACATCTCAGGATAGAGCCTGCTTTTATTTGCCCATAGCAGGAGAATGCTCAAGTCCTTTCTAGCAACTTGCAATATCATAGCTGTAGAAAACAGTTGAGAGATAGTTGATCACTCTTATTTTAGGGCTGTTTATAGAATTTGAAAAATGTAATCCCTGAGAAACTCTGCAACATTAAAAATAAGCTATAAGAGTATTTGAGCTGTTATTGATAGATTTGCATACACTTTCATATCTTGCACCTTGAATAAAATAGTTTCTAGTATATGAGCACCCCTTATCAAATGAAACTCATAGATCCAGACTTTTTGCTGAAGTCCCTTCCTGGTAGCATAAGGGGGACAGGGACAGAATTCTTATGGTGAGGAAGAATTTCTTGTACTTAGAATTTCAAAATGGAGAAGAAAGTTGTTGGAGTCCAGTGTACATTATACCCCTGGGGTTGACAGCCTGGGCGTAGGGGCAACTTAGAATAAGTGTGAGGTTTTGAAAAGACCTCTTTGAGAAAGCTCTGATAATTGAACCCAGTAAAGGCTCCCCACAAACAGGTTCATTAATGATGACTCAGTGTGGACCTCCCTCCCCTATATACATGCACACTCAAACCTTTTCACTAGGAAACTTGCCTCTGCAAATGAAAAAAAGTATTGACCCAAATGGTCAGTGACTTCAGGGAAGACTGGGATATACAGGCTCTCTTCATTTGGGTTAGCTGTTGAAGAATGCTAGTAAAATAAAGTGCAACAAGACATGTTCTGCTAGCCAACCCTGCATCAGACTGCTTTGCAGTTGTGCCAGGAGATTGTCCTTTGTCATCTGTTTATGATGTCTGTTGCCAAGAAAAATTGTGTAAGCTGCCTGTTCTAAGAGTGGCAACTGCCAGCCTTGACTGTAATTATGGGTTTTCCAGACAGCTGTGATAGAATTTAGATGTTGGCATGATGAAATGAGCTGAAATGGGACATAGAGAGAGAATAAGCTGGCATACCGATGTCATGCACATGGGAGCATCTTAACTACATAAAAACTTATATGGCTGCTGAATTTGGTGCTTGATAGATTCTAATTTTGACTGAGGATTGTAGGATGAATTGGATATCAAAACTATGTCTAAGTTCTTCCTGAACATTGAAACATATCTTGTCAATTCTATTTTAAGACATCCTTAATGATGTGTAGAAACCTGAAATGGGAAGCTCTCAAAAGATCTGAGCTAATGAGACCCATGCTAAAGGTCACTAAATATTCCCACCTGGCAAAAGCGATGGTCATATCTAAAACTCTAGAGTCAAAATTTTAACAAGGCCTCATGTATCAAAATTTATATTTAACACTATATATCATACACAACATGGACTGAAGCCAAACATTATCCTGTACTCATATACTCTTGGCTCCTAAAAGGCAAAGAAATGTGTGGCAAAAATTTTGATTGATTGCAGATGACTGGGATATATCTGTCCTTAGAGAAGTACGGAGATCTAGGGAAAGCTAGCTAAATACCCATAATATACTTACAGTAAACATATCCTTTTCTATATCCCCTGAAATGAAAACTCAAATGAAACAAAGATGCATCACTGACCTCTCCTGCTTTAAGCAGATGACTTTAAAGGAGTATGGTCTAGATAGGATAGGCCAGCATTGTCTATCCAACAAAGAAAGGCAAGTGAAAATGCTCCACAAGAGTTAGTGAACTTGTAAACCAGAGTATGCAAAAGTTTATCACATAGCTGATTCTTGTAACAATGCATAATTTGACATCATTTCAATTTATTATCCATCTAACATATCTATTGTGTCCTTCCTTATTAAATTCTGCTCTACTTGGAAAAATATCTGCCTCTTTGACCTATAATGACATTTCAAAGGCTGAAGAATAATTATTGAAATAAGAGCCTCATAATGACTACCTAATACCTTCCCACACAGAATCTTTTCTTGTGCAGAAAATTCTTCTGCTCTTGGTGGTATCCTTTTAAAATTTTTTTGCTTTGTTTTTTTCCCCCCTTTAAACGCATGAGCACAAAAATGAAATGCACTGCCACAAGTTCTGTAAGTGTATTGCATTATATGAACGCTAGTAGATAAAAGTTACGTGAAACTCAGTTACATTTTTGCAGTCAAATAGGTGAACGTTCAAGTCAAAATCCTCCAAAAAAATGAAGAAAGGGTTGAGGAAAACAAGTATTCTTTAATTGCACACACTTGTGTAGGGTGTAAAAAACAAGTCTATTAAATCTGAATTGAATTACACTTACTGTTGAGAGTTCCAGCTAGTAATAATTCAATATCAAGAAAAAGATTTTACTTCAGTCAGTTTCACAAGAAATTATGTGAAAGTTTGGAGAAGCTTGTGAACAACCACTGGATATGAACATCTCCCTTTAAAAAATTATGCTAAATACTTCGTAATGTAAACCAATATAATCTGTATTTTGAAATTGATAGTTATTAGTCATTTGTAGTATTATGTTTCTTATTCACTGAAAGAATCCCTCACTCTCCTTTAAGTCTTGTGATCATATTTCACATATTTGAGTTGTTGGTACCATACCTGCTTTTCCTCTGATTTTATAGGTAACTTTCCAGGTCAAAGTTGTCCAAAGTCTTCAGTTTCTAACACATAAATCTCTTTTGTCTTAAAAAGAAGCAAGCTAAAAAGTATATTTATATATAGCTGTCATAACAGAAAAAATAAGAAAATGTAACTCTTTATACACCTCTGTCATAGGTTAGCAAGCATAGTCCCGGAAGGGACGTCCTTGCTAAGGGGTGCTTACAGTTTCCTCTGGGAACTGATAGAACCTATCAGCTGGCCAGTTTGAATATGGACAATTCTCTAAGCCACTTAAAGTTGTGATCACCTCTGTGATCCACATTTAAGAATAGGCAAACTCCCCCCCCAAGCTCTCTCTCGTTTCCGGCACTGGGACAGGTGGCTGCGGGCCCCATGTGGGGGCCAGCAGGCCCGGCCAGGCCCTGCTTGGGCCAGGCCGGGCCGGGCCACGGCCATCCTGGAGCCATGGACCTGTTCCAGCCGTGGAACCCCTCCACTGCCTTGCCGTGGGCAGCCGGAGCGGCTCGGCTCTCCCACCTCTCCACTTCGATAAGAAACATTCAACATTCCAGCTGCAAAGCTGCAAGGCCGAGGTGAGATTAACCCTTTTTATTGCTGTGAAGAGCTGAAAACCTGAGGGAAGAGAGAGAGGAGATGCTTAAAGCTGAAATTCTGTTGTGAAGCTATGATATATCAGAGTATCCTGTTGTAATTTCATGAAGATATGGGGGGTGGAGTGTTCAACTCATAAGCAAAAGCACCTGCGCTGAGATAGGCAGATGCTGACGCAGTTGTAATTTCATGAGAAGTTTGGACAGGGAGAGATGAACCAGATGAGGACTTTTGTTCCAAACGGGAAAGGAGAAAACCTCAGTCCCTAGAGATGAACCAGATGAGGACTTTTGCTCCAAACGGGAAAGGAGAAAACCTCAGTTCCTAGAGATGCTCCCAGAGATAGTCCTAACAATGAAGATGATGAAGACCCTTTGCTCCCAGGGAAGGAGAAGGGCCTCTGTTTTTGTTTCTGAACGGCTCAACCTTAAAATTGTACCCCAAAAAACTTCAAGAGTGGACCCTCGAAAGCAGTTGCAGGAAAAGCTGCAAGTCGGGGGAAAGGACTCACACGCACGCAGAGAGACTCCTCTTCCTAAATGGACTGAACAATATTTGGAAGTGGGCGGCTGTCTCGGTGTGATAATGTTTTCATAGCATGAGCAAGAAGAGACTTCTCTTTCTAAATGGACTGAACAAGGTTATTATGGAAGTGGTAAACAGACTGAACATCTTAAGGGTTGTCTTTTCACATTGTCAGTGGGAGAAGGGAGGAAGGTGGGGGGAGGAGGAGAGTTCTGAAGGTGGTATAACTTTTTTTTTCTTCTTTTAGGTCTGTTAATAAACTTCTTTATATTCTTTCAAGTTTGGTGCCTGTTTTGCATTTCTCCTAATTCTTATCTCACAGCAGATAAACAGTAATGAGTATTTTGGACCAAACCACTACAACCTCAAAAGTTTAATTATCCCAAGGAATATATGGGTTTAGAAAAATAATTTTTAACAATTTTATTTCTTTGGACATTTGACAACTGCAATTGGCAAGACTGAAAAACCCTTATGCGCATAAGCATATGCTTAAATATTCTTGTTCTTCCTGGTCCCCCTGGATTTGAACACATTATAATGGAGCTTATTAGGAATAAACTTTTAATCATTGACCAAATATTAACTCAAAAACTTCTTCTTTCATAAAAACAGCACATGAAGGTTAGTATTTTGATTTATTTCAGATATCCCTGATTTTGACATCTGGATGCAAATCTGACCTCTAAAGCTAAACAAGAAGGGAAGAATTTCTATATGTCTAAAGTCTCTCTGCACTAAAACAGTAATAACAGTGTGACAGTGAGGAGATTACCAAAAAAATGCAAAGGGAAATAATCTACTAGATGGATTAGTCTATCTTGTTTAAAAGTTATGAAGGAAGTTGCATGTTCCCCAAATTCAAGTACTACACAGAGAATGAAGATGCAGCATTATTTTCTTTTTAACAAAAGTTTCCCCAAAAATTTGTCCTGTTAATTCTGGTGAAGTCAAATTTAAGGGTGAAACTAACCATAGCCACCTACTCTCTAAGGGGCTGGCCACTGAGAATATAGTACCAGATCCTTTTCTTTTTCTCAGATGTGCATAGGGAAATAAGGAGAAGCATGGTTCTGACTGGATCTACATAAAATTATTCAAAAAATAGTGCTTATGGACTGATAGATGTTAGCTAGAGTTGCAACACTACCCCCACATTCAAAACTTTTCAAAACTCTGTTGAAAAAGACACATCAAAGTTCTACTCTAAATAAATCAAATATTGACCATTTTCGAGATACAAATTTACTACAGTTTTAAATAAGTCTGGTAGTTTTTATTGGTTCCCTTCAATTCCTAACAGTTTTCATGGTGGCTAACTTTTTTTTTATACTATGACCTTCATTAAAATATTTCCCTTTTGACAAGTAGAAGCAATTTATCATCTTCAAGCCCACTCACATGCCTTTTAATTCCATATGCAGCTGGGTATTCTGTGAGCTCCATAGAGCACAGCCTCTCTCACTTGCCCAGGAGCATCATAAAGTAATACAACTTGCCACCCACATAGACATTTCTAATATTAAATAGACTCAAATGCATGCATTATGGAGTCCAAAAACATACTTAAAAATTAAAGAATGCAGGAGATGTCAGGAGATACCTACATATTTCTGTGTAGGTTGAAAAATAAAGGAGTGTGCATAGTTCTGTACTGGCTGTAAAATATGAATTGCATAAATACTTGAGGAAATGGTTCTCAAGTGTTCTCTTTAGATTCAGGAATGACAATCATGGTTAAAGAGTGGTATTTTGCAGCTCAATGAAAAATGTTGGGAGAAGAATCAAACTTGGTTTGCTTGCATGTTGAGAAGCAGGTAGAGTCCCATCCAACAGCTCTGTTCTACAAATACCTCTTTAAAACACTTATAAGTCCATGTGAGGAGTGGTGAGGAGATACGATGCTACAACCGAAGAGTTACATGCAGTAGTAAAAACTGTAAACTCTGGAAACAAGTAGCTTAAAGTAATAACCTGAGCATTGACCACCTCAATCTCTATAACGTAACTTTACAGAAAATTTTGAATTCATCACTATCCCGTTGATAATATAAGTTATGTTCTCCTTTCCAAAAACCTCCTGAATGACCATGAAAGGTCAAACAATTTCCAACTCATGAAACTAGCAATAAATACCCATAAAATGTAGTGTCTCTTCAAACAGTATGATATATTTACTTTATAACCAAAAGTATTAAGAGAAGTTGGAAAGTAGATTTGGAGAACAGGAAATATGTACTTTAGGTATTTTAAATACATCTACAAATCCAGAAGGGTGACCTATGTCATAACAGTAACAAATGTAATATCTTTATTGGGAAGAGAAGGGAGGATGATTCAACAGACTATAGACCAATTACCTTATCTCAATAACGTACAAAATTAAGAATACATTTTAAGGAGTGATAACTAGACACACAGAGTAATTTAGAAAACACTGCATGGGTTTACAAATATGCAGTTAACTTGAAATCCATTTTCAAAATTCACTTTCAACAAAAATGTAACATGATATAGTCCATTTCTGGAACAAAAAGCCTCAATTTTTAATCATGTTTAATGAGGAAGTAAATAAGAAGGATGCTGGTTAAAAATGAAACACTAGATGTTCAATAATGGGAAATAGTGGCAGGAACATTGGCCTGGAGACAGGGTAATAATAATGCTGTTTGAGATGGTTTTGGAAATATTTTCTTACAAATGCAACTGTAATAAGCTAGAATATCAAATTGATAAATGTATGCTTTGCTTGGCCAATAAAAACAAGGTAGTATAGATGATGCCTACAAATTAATTATGTGTTCTACCTAGACAGTGGAGAAAAGTAAGAGATTATTAGTGGACAGAGTAACTGGCAGAACAAGTAGGTATAGCTTGGTTAGGAATTAGAAGCCATATATGCAGAAGTTTATAAATATGTATTCATTATATTGACAGTTCTAACATCCATGAAAAAATCTCTATGATGATTATTGCGACAAAATGAGGTGTTAAACTCTTCAAGCTACTAAAAAGCCATTACTCAAGGAAGCATTATTTGCAGTAGTCTATTACCCAGATCAAAAATAACAGGAGAGCATCGCAGCATGGACCACTGAAATACCTGAGCCATTGCCTTTTTGCCATCAAATCCAATTTAAGCACCCAGTACATTGTATTACAGGGCCATATATCCTTTTTTTTCAGCTGGGTTTAATTCCAATCTACATCCACCTGCTGCACATTAGATGTGCAGAAGTTTATTATTATTATTTGATTAGTAAAAAGAGTAAGTGAGAAAAGGAAGTCTCTTTTAGGTAGAATTATCAGTCCAGAACAACTTTTGAATTCTCCTCAGCACTTTATGGGGTCATCATGATCATAGCTTCTGACCACCAACTCATCAGCAAATTGGAATGAGTTTCTGGCTTTAATGAAATCAAAATTGGAGATTAAGTTCATTTTTCAAGTCAAAATTGTTGCTTTTTCTGAAGAGAATGTTAGGGGTCTGGGTAACTTCACATAATAGGTATTGATGTGGTAGCTGAGCCCTACAGAAATGTCTACTTATAGAATCATTTGCAAAAAGGCTGGGTGCAATACCAGTGCAAAGAGGCTTCTCACAATTAATTTTGTTCTGAAATAAGTTTCATAACTGATGAGTGTCATAGAGACAGCTGAAAATCATAACAAGTACCTTTTTTTACTTGAATGGGGAAAACCACCTTTAACCATATCTGTTATGTGAATGCAGCAACACTTTGTGTTCTTTGGCTGTACTGACATACTTTTTCATTCTTCATCTCTTTGACATCAGTACCCGATGTGGCAAGTTTTTGAAGGTTTGCCAGATGGGAAATTGCTCAGAGGGCAATGGAAAAACAGAATCATAGTCCATACCATGGTCTATTCCAGTGCCTGACCTTAGGAAGGTAAGCTCATGCATTGAAAAAACATATCTTAAAAACTGCAACATGCCATATATTTTCAAGTCTAGTTAGATGAAGTGAAGAAGACAACACAAAGAATGAGTTCATTACAAAGAGAAACAGCAAAATATACACCAGAAAAAGAGGTTCTCCTGTTTTAAGTTAGGAGAGTTTTGAAGAGGAGCCAATTTTGAACATAAATTTACAAGCACACATAAACCATTTTTCAATTCCCTATGGTAAGGATAATACAAAGTAACCATTTATACACAGTATCACTTCAATATCTTCAGGAAATTGAAAGCACACATATGCACAATCTTGATAGACATACAAATTGAATATTTGCTTTCAGAAGTTAAAGGATCACACGTCCCATACATCTAAGCACAGCCTTTTTCACTCAAAAATTGAAATATATCTGCCAGTGCAATGCTTTTGTTAACTGTGTGAAGATAGATGTGTAAAGATGAAAAAAGAAAGCCATGTAAAGTTGAAAGGAAGAGTCAACAGTAAATTTACTATCTTAAAGGAATGAGACTAACACAAAAAGTTTGTATCTAGATAGGCAAGATGCAAATCCATACAAAGAATTGAGATGCAAAAACTGGATCAACAAAAAAAATTTACACTACACTAAGGCTTGGAATATTCCAGTATTAATCTAATTTGGAAAGTTGAGTAATTACTTTCCCAGTTCTCCATACCTGAAGTATTATTGCACTTTATCTTCACCTTTAGAAATGGTTATTGAAATGCCTTGAAACAGAATGGTTGCCTGCCACCCCTTCCATAAACCTACCTATTTTCCTTTATAATTGGTCAGTGGAAATTCACATTGCTAGGGAGGGTTACATTAGAGAAGAAACATTGTTATTAAGACGTATACTTTTTTTGCTTCTTAAGAACTTGGTACAAACTCTATATATAGGCAAAAAGAGTTGCAAAGGATTTACAATTATCACCTCAGTCTCAGAGTCAGGTAGGTCTGTCACACGTGAAGCTCAGCAATTTGCAGGAACATAAGAAGTGGGCGAAACATCTATTAAGCTGGCATTTACTTCAAACGACCTATTTTCTTTTTCAGCAAACCTGGGCTAAAATTCACCAATTTCCATAGAGGTTAAGGCCAAAGGAGATATTTAGGCATCTGCAAATGAAGATCACATATTTTACAGCTATTGAGATCTAATGACTACACAAGATTACATAAAGATAAAAAGATAAACAGGCAAACAAATGTCATATTTAGGTGTTCAACACATTAGTTTATTCTACATTATCTGTTATTATGCAGTACAGTATTTTAAACATTAATGTATTAATTTTTTAATGTTCCTTTGTTTAGTACAAAAATGTTAATAACAACACTACACATATTGAAGTAGAATAAAGTTTACTCTAAAGCCTGTAATTTTCATAAATACCAAAGGCTAATTTCTCTCTCCAGCTAATTTAAATGCAGGTTGAATACCATTTGGCAGATAGGAATCTCTAACAGGTACTTATTTCTGATAGTGCACAATTAGAGTAAATACAGAGGAAGTGTAACCCAGTCACCAGAATATTTCTTACATTCAACTGGATCCCCACAATATCAGAAGGTGAGAAAATATTCCTAAGCCTTGTTAATATACTTCTGACAGGTAGTACAGTATCACCTTCTTGACTAATACTGCTTCAAAACAACGTGCCAGGAAGGCTGTTAGTAACAAGGATTACACTGAGTGCAAAAAAAGCCTTGTATGTCTTTTCCAAATCCATTTTCTTTAACATCCATTCATGTCTCTGAACTTTTGTGCTAAAGCTAAGAAAATAACCTAAGGAGGCATTACTTTTCCTATTACAGTTTCTACAGCACTATTATGGTCCTTCCAATTTTCTTCCTTTTGCTGTGGAAAAACAATTTTTTGACCCATCTTAAAAAGTTTTTCTTTTCTTTCCTGAAGAGTGCTATGTAAGACAAAGATATTAATAATATTTTTTTGTTTATCTTGGGTTCCTGTCTTTAATTGGCAATGAGTCTCAAAGCCATAGAAGTGTGAATTGCAATGCAATGTATTACCCCAAACCCATCAGTTTTTATTAAGTTATATCTATGCAATACATCTGCAGTTTGGCCAAAGTCATTGCATTTCAATGTTATCCTCTTTTGGAACATGTTTGGGGAAAGATGGGGCAGGGGGGGTGAAGCTTCTTTTTCCTCAAGTGTGGCAGTAGCAAACAATACACAATGGCTACTGAAAGACATTTTCCTTTTCATCTGTTGATTTCATCTCTTTCCTCAGCCACAACTAAATTGTAAAATGGTAGAATAAGCCAAAACTGACTTTTTGCTCACTTTGGACTTAGTTTCTATGTCATAAAATGCTAAAAACCTCCTGGTTTGCCCCAGAGTGAAAATACCGGTTTTCAAGAAAGTAGTTATCTGTTCAGGATTTGGTTGGAGCATTTTGTTCTCTGGTGGTTGCTTCCAGATCTGTAAGTTTAACCATCAGGATCACTGTCTTTGTCTTGGGGTGACTTTATGATGTTGTATCCCATGTCACCTGCCCTATGCCCAGACGTGAATCTTGTGCCTTTCTGTGTCTTTAAACTGAGCCCAAGAGGGGGGAGAGAAAAAAAAACTGAGCGAACTTTTCAAAGCAGTTGTTCAAGGACACAGATACACACTCTTCTGCTGCTGCAGAAAGAAGAGCAGAGGAAGCATCCTTCTTGCTTTTCCCTTTTTCTCCTTTCCTCTGGAGGGAGATGGAGGGTTGAACTTTGTTTTCCCGGGACTTCGTTTTTTTCCCGTCTGGACTGTTTCAACACCAGAACACATCAGGAGAATTTTCCACCAAGGCCCTGGAGGTGGGCCCACACCGACCCAGCTCCAAGGAGGAAGAGAGAGACCACACCTCAGAAGGACTCTGAATCTTCCCAGGCTTCTCTCCACAGTGAGAGATTTCCTTATTCAGCATTATTATTCTTTCCCTGCGTGTTTGTTAAATAATTTTTTTTTTTTTAATCTCTTTCACTTTCCTCCGAGGAAAATTTTTTTCCCCCAAACCTGGTGGGGGGAGGATGGTTGTAAACTGCCTTCTATCAGAGGATATTTTCCTCCAAATTTGTCCAAACCGGCACAGACTCCCATCACCAGGCTGCCTCTTCTGAGAGGTGCTTCTTAGCCCAGAATGATCATCAGTCCATTTATTGTTATTGACAAACACTACTATCATTTAAAGTTACTTTCTTTTGTGCAGCACATTAAACATCCAGTCTTCTGTACTGTGTACTGACAAGCACTGAAATGAGCTTAATATATTCGAGGAACTTTAGCAGGCTTCCACAGGCACAGACTTAACTGGAGATCAATCATGGCTTAAGCCACCATTTCCCAAAATCCATTAGCCCTATCAGGACCCATATGTACTTCCAGAACACGACATTCCAGGCTGACAAGACCTCTCAGCAAAATCAGTACATTCACCCATACTTTTATACAGCAGTACCATACTGTAATTGATTTCTTCTTCCCTAAAGACTGCCAAAGCCTGCCTCATCTGTTAGAACTATGATATTTTCTGAAAGGTCACTCTCCCTTAAGCAATATGATAAATTATTTTTATTTCATTATTTGCCTTCTGCTCTCCCGCTCCTTGGAAAACTATCCAAACCCATAATTCAGCATGGAGAAATACAGCTATTTCCTCAAACCACTGACTGAGATAGGCATAGAATTGAAGCTCAAACATGGGTGCCCCAGAGTGTTTCTTAGAATTATTTTTCTTTACCCTCATAAGTTTTCCATAGAAGTGTGCCAAGATCAATTAAGCCTTTATCAAAGAGAGCTGCCAAGAATGTAGTCAAGATTAGTTAGCATAAATGAGATATAGCAAACGTTACCCTTCCAACATCATACAGTGAAAAGCTAATCATCAAGCCCGTGCAGCCAATTTCCCTACCCTGTAGAAAAGGTTTGCAGAGCCTGTTATTAGATGACTCACCTGTCTAAATCCTTGTCATGCATACATTTGATATGAAAAACACAATCAATTGTTAAAGACTTCCTTTGGGAGCTAGTGACTGTAACACTGATTTATACATACATGTATGTAGCTATTACATGTATATGTATACCAAGAAAAATTAGAGAGAAACAGAAAATGAAACTCCACAGGATTTTTAAACTCTTGGCCCTCTTCTAAACAAACACAGAGAGAACAATTTCCATCTTTCCTAACATTAAGATGCAAGACTGTTGAGAAATCAAGCCTTTCTTACTACTTTAAAATAAGATAGAAATGGCACAGATTTCACTGGTTTTCTAAACTTCTCCTTTTTCCTTTGTGTGTTTTTCCATCTTCTTCCTATCTTTCAAAATTAGCTTTTTTTTCTGAAAAAGTTGTGAAGGGAAGAGGTTACGTATTAGAAGTAATAAGAAATATTTAATATGATTTTTTTTCCAACCATATATAAAACCAGAAAAACCTGCAAGGAAGCAAGTATAATATCCAATTAAAGTTACTCCACATTAAATCATAAGAAGGAAATGAACAAATGTCTCATGTGATAATTTGTGTTTAACACCAGCATATAGAACTCAGTAAAGATACAAACTCTTTTTTTTAATAATAAGACATTATTACATTTTTTTCCCATCACAGCTGACTTTATATGGAACTTGTAAGAGACTATAAAAGAAATATTATCAGGGTGGATTTGTTCAGTAAAAAAAGTTAAAAAATAGCATTAAAATTCAAAGCAATTGAGAACACTTTAAAACAGACTGCACATTTTCACTGTTTTTTTTTTACATACTTGCTTATAAAAAAAAAAAAATCATTCAGAGAAGAAGGGGAAAAGAGGTTAATCAAACTGACATTTCAGCACTCAGTTAGCAATTTGCAATACATAATACCTATAAGTAAAACATAGTTTTGTCAGCAACAATACATATGAGCTAGAGGGTCGTAACAGCAGCCCAGAAGTAGGAGAGAAGTGGGTCAGAGAAACAAGTAAGGGTGACAGAGAAATATGATTCCCAGTGCACATTTCTAACTTTCTGTAGCAGAGAAAAAATTGTGTATCCTCTTGCTAGTGTGAGGGTTTGGAAGAGGAAAATAACTGGTGTACAGTAGCTCCTACTTACCAACAGGACCTAGCACCATACTGCCCTGCATGATCACACTGTCAAAGGCGAAGTGCAACTTACATTGTAGCACAGGAAACACTCTAAAACTAGTCATTGCTCATACACTATGGTAAACAGCTATCCTTCTTTCTGCCTTATCATACTTTCCAAAGAGAGCTTTGTAGGTTATCAAGATTTTAGTATGAGTACCACAGAATTTTACTAACACTTTGTAACGTGTTAACATTAACAAGGCCCATTACAGAACAACAAATGAACAAAGGCAGGCAAGAGCAGATTCAGACTTCTTTTAATGGTTATTTTAAGAAAAAGGATCCTTAACACTGACCAGGAAAGCTCACAAAACAAAACCATAAGACATTACTAAGGAAAAAAAAAAAGGCCTCCCATGTTATAACCTTGTACCAGCCATTTCTAGTACACGTGAAACGATACCTTAATTGTGTTCTCTCCAGGAACCAGCACTTCTTACTATTTTCACATTAGATCCTAAAGTAAAAGGTTTGAAAGTTAGGTTTTTATCCTGAACAGAATCAAGCATGGCCTCATGATCGCCTGATATCTGACTCTTAATTAGCTACGCATTGGTTTTAATTATCCACCTGCTTTCAATTAAGTACCAGGAAATCCATCCTATTAACAGTACAAACTAATCACCCTTGCACATAAACAGGAGTCCTTTTTCTCTCAGGATACATCTGAAGAATACAAATAGTTAAAATAATTTTTTAAGTTTGTAAATTTCTCGTTAAATATAATAACAAACTACCTGTTTTAAAACCTACAGATAAATTAGTATTATGCACTAAAAATGTACCACATTTTATTGTGACAGTATCTTGAAAGAGATTTGGGTTAGGAACGAAGATTCCATTTTGAAAACTTGTAGTTAGTATGTCATCATATCCTAAAAATCAAAATCCTGACCCTGCCCTTCCCCAAGGTATGGATGTCTTTGTTCCACAAGCTGCTTTGAAAACATATTCCGTATGACCACCAGATCATCTTCTATAGCCAGCTGTGTGAGTAGCCCTGATATTTCTGCAAATGGGTAAAATGATGCTGCACATCTTTATGCAACATTTTAGAATCTAGAAATAAATTACTAGAAAATGGTTTTAAATACTATATATTTAAATAGTATAGCTTTATGTTTTCAATAAAAATAAAAGTGGAATAAAAAATCCAGCACCAGTAAATGAAACAACACACAATACAAGGACACTGAACTGTGGAAAAGATGTCAGGTATTTACTGTAATGCTGGTCAAAATGCAAATTGCTATCAGACCATGTGTAATATAGCCCTAGTCACTGAGACTCCTGTGAAACCATGTTTAGAATTTTATTTCTTCTGGAAAATAACTTCAGGAAAACAAAAAAAAAGACATGTTATTCATTTTCTACATCCTAAGAATATTTACAGGACAGAGGAGAGAATGACGTATAGTGGGAAGGTATTATACCTGATGGTTCTTATATACCAGATGTAAGAAAGCCTGCCATAAGATCTAATTATCAGGAATTGCTTTTTCTGCCCCAAAGCAATCATTTTGATGACAGCCTTCTATGTACTGTAAAACAAAATGGGAAGCCTGTGCTATATAAACTGGCTCAGCGCTTCCTTTTACTTCCTCTGATATCAGTCTCCCCACCTCATTTATTTTCCACACATTAATGGTAGCAGTCACCTTGAGCTGTTGATGCAGAGTAATTTTCACAGAAACCTTGATCAGAAACCATAAATCAGCCTGATGTGCTTTTATGGTCTAATAACATTCTGCCTGCTCCTACAGGCCCTTATGTAAAACTGCATTGCGGAGAATTCCTTGGACTGTTTTTTTCACATGCACTCCTGTATCTGAAAGGCATAAAATACCTACAACATAATAAGATTAATACACTCTGCTTAAAGCTGCAGTCATGAAAACACTCAGGTATCAGCCTGTAAACATGAAAATATTCAAATAATAAACCTGAATTTTTCTCTGTAATTTTTTCTGTGTTTGATTGTTGCTTCCTATATTCGGTTAGAGAAACTAAGTAATCTTCCCCTTCTCTCCCAGATGCAGTGCATCAACAGGCAGAGCACACTGAAGCTGAATGCTTTGTCTAGATTAGAAAACGCTAACCTGTATAGCTGTATTAGCAAATCCACACAGCGAGGGAGACTTCTGAAGGTGAATCTTGTCTGTAAGATTCCATTCTCATTTGTAGATAAGTTAAAGATTTTAAGTGAAGAACTTAGAAAAGAGGGATTGGTTTCAATGTTAAAATCATCATTTTCTCCCCATGAAAAAGACAATTATTACTAACCTTTAACAACGCTTTCCCATTTAACATAAACGTATTATGTAAACCTTAGGGGGTTTACCACATATGTCAAAGTTTTTTTTTTCAGGACCTGGTTTGAGAAGATGTAACCTGTTTTAAAGAAATCCTTAGCATTCCTGATATTTCAAACTGGAATTTCAACATTTCTCCCCGTCTTTTTCTGATTAATCTCTCTGTACATCTGTTCCTACCTCTAAGAGAGAATAATTCCTCTCCCTGACCTTGCAAAAATGATGTGGGAACATGAACACACACACAGAGCTATTGTAATATTAATTACATCTCAGTAACACAGGTTTGCATAAATAATAAACATAAAAGCTCTGACATGCACAGCTTAGGCTACATATGTATAATTTTTTACTAAGTGCATTGTTCACAATTTTTGCTTTTGCATCACAAATGTTTTTAACAGAGTGGGTTTTTTTTTTCTATTACAGTTAATAGTGTAGTTTTTTGCTTTTATGACTAACTTTTTGCAGATTTTATGACGTCCCCCTGTCCAGAAGCACATGCAGCTGATAGCAGCAATCAGTGCACCAACAAATAACCATGATTCGCAGCATCTTTCATGTTAGGACTCAGAGATAAATTCCCAGCACTTAGTAGAAAATGCTCTTAAAAGGCAACTTCATCATTTCAGGACCAGGTATCTTAGTATCTAAAGAGAAAACAGGGCATGAGATGAGTAACCGCTCATCTTTCTCTGATACCCCTCAAGGTATGAACATAAGTGAAATTGGTTTTTTGTTTGCAGAAGGTTTTTGCAAACTCTCTGATTTGTGAAAAGGGTACACAGGGTAGCGAGGAAAAAGCAATGGAAGAAAATGGAATAAAGAAATATTCCTTTCAGGTTTGCTGAATCATAGCTGTGGATAATGCAGTGATAGCGCCACAAAAGCGTCATTCAGCTTTAAAATGGCATCACCGAGAATGTTCTTTTCCTATCAAAAATAGCTGCATTTACCTGCCATACCAGTTCTACAAAGTTAAAATTGAGGAGAGAATTACCAAAATGAACAGAATGTCACTTAATACTGGAGTAGGAATGGTTACAATATATGGTTATTTTTTATTATAAGCTTCCATAATTTCAAAAAAAATGTAATACTTTGAAATGTTAGTCTACCCATCTTATCTTAAAGAAACATCCTTCTTACCTTGGTACGTGGTGCAGCAGCATGAAAAACAGGAGTTATCCAAGAACAGGGGCCTTCCTACTCTGTGTATATGCCCTTTTTGTTTTACTGATGATTTAATAAAAATTATTATGGGGTATTTTCACATTTATATGGTAATTTATGGGGTATTACCATATTTATATGGTAATTTCTATAATTACGTAGGTTAAATCTAGCTTATCATATAGCCGCCCATTTTGCTGACCATTATGTTGGCTTATGTTGGCTTTATTGCTGAAGTCAAAAGGCATTGGGGTACTGAGAGACCTCTCTGATGGACAAAAATTGAAATGAGAGCAGGAATAATTAGTCTTTCACATTTAAGAAGGCTTTTTTTTCTTGATTGGATACTAAGGCAATCGAAATCTAGAATCTACTAATTTATTGGATTGAAAGGTTCTTAGACTGGCCACCAAGGATTTTTTGATAAAATGTCTGTGACACTGGGTTCTTTTGGCACTAAGGAGTCTATTACTGTGAGGTGTTTGTGACCTTTGTGTTGATACAGAGACACAAATGGTGTAGGTACAATTTGATAGATAGATAAAGTACACCCAAATGTATTATGGGCTATAATTGGATCTGCAAAAGATCTGATTTGAGGTAAAAATATTTTTCAAAATTTTTATCTCGAGGAAATATATATCATTATTATATCCATTGGGCATAACTGTTTTGTGTAAGCCAGGAAAATTGTGAGTGTGAATACCACAAGATATACTTAAGAGTTTGGGGTTTCTTTAATTTTAGTAATTTTTTCAATAACTTTTGAATTCAGCTGAAAGAAATGTATCTTTATTTTACATAACTACCACAGGCCTGCCCAAACTGGAACATACCAAACCCAAAAGGATTAATAGGGGTTATATAATTTTAATTTTATCTAATGTTTGGCTGTGATTTTCTTTTATTTTTCTTTTCAACATCATTATAACAGAAGGAATTTTATGCCCTCAACTGTGTGTGTACACATTCATTTTATATACATTCTACAAATATTTTTCTATTGCATTTATCATTGAAGAAACAATGGAAAATGCCAAATATTTTGTTTTATTTTGTGTTATAATCCACATGGAGTGTCTAGTAGTTTGCTTCCTCCACAAAATGTAATCTTCCTTGTGATTGCTCTATCAGTCATCACAGCTGTTGCTTTTGTTTTTACATTTAAGCTCCTATAATTTGCAATGCTCAGTGTTCTGAAGCTGAGAAAATTCTTTCCTTGGTGGTGGTCAGTGCTTCACAGGAACTTAACTTGTCAGGATTCCACACATAGAAAGAAGTGTGTTCTGAACAACAATACTTGCCAAAGTTCTGTCTATTAAATTTTTTGGACTAAACATTCTGTTTTTTCCTTTGCTTAGTACACACCAAAGATTGCCTTTACAGAGGATAGTGGTTTACCATACTGATATTTCCTGTTGTTCATGACTGAAAACAACTGTTCAGATCATCATGTATGTATTCCAAGAAACTGAGTAGTTATTTCTAATACCACATTTATTCTAATGACTACATATTCAGCAACCATTGCTGAGAACAAAGGCTGTGTCATGCTTCTCATTGCAGAGACATATATCAAGCTGCCCCTGTACCTGACCTACTGAAAATATGTTTTTACTAGCTTTACTGAAGTGTTCCCCTTTTTTGATGTTAATTAAAAATGCTGCTGTTTTCCTTGACAAATTTCTTGTCAAGAGTTCAGTCTATTTTTTCCTTATAGCTCAAGGACTGGTTGGCAATTAGTTCTCAAGAATACCTTCACCATCTCTTCACAGAGATGGTCCCATGTAAATAATTCCCTTTTTTGTTCTTCTATTAGTAAAACAAGAATCACTTGTTTTAGTGAGATACAGTAATATACAGCACTGAGATCTTAAACATACGTGGGTGGCTAAAACAGATTTTTGAACTCCTGTGGATGGCACCAGAAGCACATGTGTTGAAAAGGTCTATTAAGACTGCAAACAAGTTATATAACGCATACTTCAGAGATTTTTTGAGAGTAATGTGAATAAAAGCCATTTTTAGAAAAAAAGTGTCAGTCTATCTAGTAAGCAGAAGCTAGGCTGTCTTGCTGATGACAAGACATTTGAGATTTGTTTTCTGGTTTCAGTTAATTTGTACTGAAGTAGTAGAAAATCTAGGTGTATCTCAAATACAGTTCTTTGGTCCTAATTCCTCCAGGATAAAAATCAGACTGTTTGTTAGGCTTCACATCTTGGAGGTAGCTTTCCAGGGGGCTTATACTTGTTGTTTTGCTTCCAAGTCTTGCTTTCTGTCTGGGCTTCACTTTCTATCTAAATGTAACTTCCACTTTATGTACATTTTGAGTTTATTTTATTCCAGTTGTTATCCCTAATCTAGCTAAAATTTTCCTTACTTCCTGAACAGAAGGAAAGGAAAATATTCAAAGGAAATAGTCAGTGATTCATTGTTGCCGACTTCAAAAGTCCAAGAAAATTTTTCTCTGTAACTATTTTACCTCCAGTAATCAGTGCTCTTCCATTCAGTCACTGATCGGCATATAAGCCTGACAAGGAAAGTAGGGAATTCTAGAAGCAGGCATAAAGAACTGATGCGCTTCATTTTAGGTGAAAAAATTTTCATAATATCCAATCTAAACCTTCCCTGGCCTTATTTGAGGCCATTTCTTTTCATTGTGTCATTTGTTATGCGGGAGAAGAGGCCAACCCCCACCTCCTACCATCTCCTTTCAGGCAGTTTTAGAGAGCGATAAGGTCCCCTCTGAGCCTCCTTTTCTCCAGGCTGAGAAACCCCAGTTCCCTCAGCTGCTCCTCATCAGACTTGTGCTCCAGACCCTTCACCAGCTCTGTTGCCCTTCCCTAGACATGCTCCAGGACCTCAATGTCCTTCTTGTAGTGAGAGGCCCGGAACTGAACACAGAACTCGAGATGTGGCCTCACCAATGCAGAGTACAGGGGACGGTCACTGCCCTGGTCCTCCTGGCCACGCTACTGCTGATACAGGCCAGGATGTCTCTGGCTGCCTTGGCCACCTGGGCACACACCGGATCATGTTCAGCTGTGTGTCAACTAACACCCCCAGGTCCTTTTCTGCCAGGCAGCTTTCCAGACACTCTACCCCAAGACTGTAGTGCTGCATGGGGTTCTTGTGACCAAAATGCAGGACTCGGCACTTTGCTTTATTTTAGTTTTTTAATTTATTTTTTTTAAATTTAAAATTCCTGTAGGCACAATCCACCTGTGCAGCCTGATTTCACCTGTGGGTCAGGGAGGCCACCCCATATGTATCTCTCTGTTTTGCTGGGATAGGTTCTGTTGATGTATTTATATTCTTTTGGGACTGGGAAATCTTTGACACAGTGGAAGGACTACCATGTCATCCAGGTATGCTCAGAATGTCATATTGCAAGGCAAGGGTTTCAGTATATACTAATTTCGAAAGCACTGTTCAGTCTTGGCAGGAATTTCCAGACTTGTGCTACAGATCATAAGGGTTTTCCTCATTGTTCCATTTCCAAATATTCTAGACTCCAGTAGAAAGTTGTCAGTTCAGAATATCGGCCTCAGAAGCATGAAGGACAAAAGAGGTGCAGTAGCTATTCAATAACAAAGAAAGAAAGTAGTTTTCTGAACCACTGCATGAATAAAAAGGAAGGAAAAAAAAAGAGAAATTGGAAGAGCTTTTAAGAGAATTTCTGAGACAGCGAGAAGGAAACCAGAGGAAAATTAGACCGCAAGTTCAAAAGGCTGCAATGCCACCTGCATGGGTATTTCTTACTGAAGAACCAAAATTAATCTGAACTCTGAACCTTTTGAAGTTCTTGCGCCACTCATGCAAATACAGCTCTATTATAGGTGGATAGCAGTTTGGTTTCAGCTAATGCATTCAAAAGTGTTCAACAAAACTGAGACATATTCAAGTATTCTATGTATCTATAATAGCTTGAACTAAATTCGAATGCCTTGGGCCCCCCCCGTGTATGGTGAAGCTCACAGAATTCTATATCAAATAACCTCTTTTATTTCTTTGAAGTGTCATAATTTATTGGCAAAGTTTTATCTCTTCCCTATTGTGCAGGTCATGCTGTAATTAATCCAAGCACTTTAAAGGTGGGGAACAGACACATTTCAGAAACCTTATTTAGTAGTTTGTCTGGGAAAAGAATATTGTTTTTAATAAGAAGAACAGCAAATGAATTATAAGAATAGTACAGCTGCCTTAAATGCCTTTCTTCTTTCATACAAAACAGAATTTTAGTCATAAAAAGAATAAGTATGCTTCTTACTTCTCTTTTTGAACTGCAACAAAGCATGTCATCTGAGGTTTTTTTTAATTTGGTTTTATTTATTTATTTATTTTTATTTTTAAATCTGGACTCTCTTTGTTATGTCTTTATGAAACTGTAGAAGGAAGGTTTAAAAAAGACTTTGAAATTTTCCACATCTTTCACATCACACTGTTTGAATCAATGGATTAAGGCACATAAAGTCCCAAAACCTTAAATGATATGTAGATCATATTTCACTCCTGTTGCTAGCAAAAGGACTTTCATTTTGCTTATTCAGACTTCCTTCTTCTTTGAAGCAAAATCTACATCCTTTCTAAATGGGCTAAAACAGGAAAAAATCTAGGAAGGGGTTTTGTTTAAGAAGCAACTCTTAGATGCTATATTTGAAGATCTTTCTATATTTAAAAAACAGTTTTCAAAGAGATTTTATGTGATTTTCAGGTGCATTTAAGGGCCTAGATAATTTCACACTTAAAATTCCTGCCTTAATATTCATCTTATTTAATAACTGAAAAGGGTAGGAAGAATACATTTTCAGCTAATAGAAATGAGGAAAACTTGGTCAGTGCAGAGGAAAAGAAATACTGTGCTCCTCAAATATATATACAGATAATAATATCCATCATGATTCTTGTGTTCCTGCAGAGATATACCGCAAGTAGAAATCCATCTACTTAGCATTCAAAATTTTGATACGTTACTCCTCTTCTGCAAAGATTATTTTGGCACCCTCTTCTTTCCATGGGCAGGATGAAGTATTGCTATTTGAGGTGAGGACCAACACAAGGCACTGTGGAAGAGTGGACCAACAGGAATAAGTCATATTCCTTGTACATCTGGAATTCCAGGTGTGCTCTTAAATAAATTTCCAGAGGCTGGAATTCCCACAGACCTTATAACTGGAACATGCTGTAATGTTTCTTGAAGTATCCAGGCCAGAGCTATCTAAATGAGGAAAATCTTTGATAGAGGTATTATTAATGGAGCAAATGACTGACAAGTCAGTAAAGGATACAGTATTTATGCTTGTCTATGTAGCAATTTTCTTCTAATGTTCTCACGTTTCCTTACTGTACTCCTTAGGTGAATATGCAATCACTAGTTATAGAATGTCTCCAGTTAAAGAACAACTTTTACAATAACAAAATTAGATATAACGATTTAATAGTACTACTTGCGAAAGAAGGATTAATAGTACTTCTGCTAAATATGACTTTCTCTATAATTTGATTCTGCCACTGCACAGGATTTTGTTAAAATACTGCTAAATTAATGTAATTTAAATTAAGAAAGCAGCATAAAGACTTGGAATTAAGTTCAGAAGTATAACTAAAGTAATTTGAGAAAAAAATAATGTGAACCATATTTGAATGTATCTTGAATCTTATTCATGGGCTGTCCAAACATGTATGCTACCAGATATTTGTGTATGTGGTCTTCAGAATTTATGCAGTTCATTTTTTCCTACTTGCCAGTACATAGTATGATTAATTGCCTCTATACATTATCACTTATTTAAGGTGTAAAATTAATTATTTTGTATATTATTAAAGAAATAAAAATTAGTGTGTAAATTCTAAGAATCTAGATCTGTAAAACACCATTAATTGGGAATTGGATTGTAGTTACCATAAAAATTTAAATTCTGGTAATTAATTTTTGCTTCGGAAAAAAGAATTTACAAGTTGACTACCTTACTTGTCACTTCACTGTTGAATTCATATAGACACCAAATAAAAAAAATGACTCATTCTTTCTTCCAACTTTTTAACTGACTGTAGAATTGCTGCACTGTATAAAACACCAAGACTTGTATAAAACTTGCACTCTTTGCCTAAGGGGCATCTGTTTGCTACTGCAGTAAAAAATACAGTATTACTAATGAAATATCAGTAAATAAATCATTAGTATATTATATAGTTATATATTTGTTTATATGATTAATAGTCTTAATTCTGTTTCTGATCAGAAATTGTGCAGCTGATCAGGTCCTGATTCATATAGGCTCTTACTCTGGGAGTAAGACATTGGATGTTTTGGATGTCTACTGATTGGTGTGCCATTATGAAGGCAAATGTGAAGATGAGGTAATGTCAGTTTCCCACTGAATTCTGCTTGGGTTTTTGAGGTAAATATTACATCAGTTCCTAATTTCACTCCTTTCTAACTATTTAACTTTTACAATAATTATAATAGGATCATAGAATCATAGAATGGTTTGGGTTGGAAGGGACCTTAAGGATCATCTAGTTTCAACTCCCTCCCACTATGGGCACAGACACTTTTCACTAGACCAGGTGTCTCAAAGTCCATCCAGCCCGGTCTTAAACAGTTTCAGGGATGAGGCATCCACAGCTTCCCTGGGCAACCTGTTCCAGTGTCTCACCACCACCACAGGAAATAATTTCTTCCTAATATTGAATATAAGATACCCTTTTGCCATTTAAGGCTATTCCCCCTTGTCCTATCACTAAATGCCCTTGTAAAAAGTCCCTTTCCATCTTTCCTTTAGCCCCCTTTAGGTAGTGAAAGCCTGCAGTAAGGCCTTTCTGGAGCCTTCTCTTCTCCAGTCAGAACAAACCCAAATCTTATTCCGATATGGGCTTTGATTTGCATACATGTTATTCCAACGGACGATAAAAAAACCCCCAAAATGTCTATATTCAAGTATGGCTATGTTTGTCTTGATTTATTGTTTCTTAGAAGTCTGTAAACAGAGCTGATCTAGCACAAAGTATCCACATGCTCACCATAATACATTGTGTTATCCCAGTTTTATTGCTATGAAATACTCTCTTGAGTGTCATCCCTCATGCCTCTATCATTTCCAAATACAATGTCATGACTTACATAAGACCTGTATAAGAAACTTTGACTGTTGAATTCTGCTGTTTGTTTCAGTATATTTATCATTCTCACAGTCAATATTTGTGGTAGCTGGTGTGAGGTCTGTAGCTCAGACCCAGGAAACCGTAACCAGTCCGGAGAGATGGTCCCGTGACGAACCGTCTTCCCAGGGTCCATGTAGTTTTTCCTCAGCCACCAGAGTGCCTGTGCAGAGAGGCTAACAGCTCTTTAGTGATTCTCAGCTAGTGATTTCAGCTCTTGCTCTGCAAGGCAATCTCCAGGCCAGACCAGGAGGAGAGAGATGGGAGGCTCATATAGCAGTTCCGCATGAGGCAGCATTATTAGCCCGCACCCCGTGAAGGGAGGAGACCAGGCACGAGCAGAGGGCTAGATCTTATAGGGTTACAGGGGTCAGTGTGAGAGGGTAAAAGCCAATGGGTTACAAAGGATCTGCATAGGATCTCCAAGAGGATCATGGGTCTGTGTCCTCTCTCACCGTAACTGAAGGTGGCTGCCTTTTCCAGGGGGATTCTGCTGGGAGGTTGTGCAATCTCCCTATCTCAGCAGGCCTCGCTCCAGGGCAGAGGCTGGGCATACCCCACAAATATTCAATATAATTTAGGCAGAAATTCAGTACGAACTGGAGGATTAGATGGTGTATAATCAGTAAGGGAAAAATGACCACTCATCAATAAATCAGAAAAGTGACCAAAAATTAAAAAAACCCCAAACCTCAAACAAACATATTTTGGAAGAATCACCAAGCCACTGAACCACCTGTAATGAAGTTCACATCTGCCACCCCCACACAGTTTTGGGTGTACACAGCTAGCACTCACACAAAGTCTGGTCCCTTCCAGAATAGGAAAGACTTCTTCAACATCCCTGAGGTAGGGGTGTTGTTCAAAAGTAGCAAACCACTCTTTTCTGACAGGAATACTTCTGATACAGATGAAAAAGTCAGAAATCATAGTAAGGAAAGCAAGTGCTTGCTTGCTTAGAGGTCTTCCTAAGATGAATGTCAGGGAATTTTGATCAGGGTGGTAAGGTTTCTGCCTGTTGCTATGACAACACAAAAAGAATCTAACCGATAGAAACAGGATTGTGTGAGAGAAAGTAAGTCTGTAGGCCATAATTTTCACTGAAATACATGTCAGGCATATTTCAGCACAGCTCTTTGCTTTGCAGACAAGTCCACTGAGGATACAAAAGTGTTTCACACACATTGGGCTGTTTGAACATTTTGTGTGTTTTTTTCTGGCAGACTTTCCATATAACAATGAAACAGGTATATTTGGACACAGCTATTAAATAGTTACCCTTTGTACTCACATCAGGAAGCATGGACTCATTTGATGTCCTGCATTTGCTATGGTTCCTAGATGTAAACAAAAAAGCTTATATTCCTGAAAATACAGATAGATATTCTTATGCCATAGCTCTCTGTTATCATGTGGTAAGAACAGGATCTACAGCTTTGTAAAAACCCATGATAATTATGCTAAATATACTGTTATGAGCTTCTCTGGCACAGAATGAAAAAAACTTGTGTTACCAGCTCCCCTTTGCAAAGTCTTCACCATGTATGTCCAAAAGTACATGCAATCACTTCTATCTCCTCCCCTTGCCGCTGCCTCTCCTGCCTTCCTCTGCAATCCCATACTCTGCAAGTAGATTCAGATTCCTCTGCATCAGCTCCAGATCTTTCTGTAGTGGTGTTGATGAGATAACTAGGCTCTTGGGACTGAGATAATTGTGGCAGGCCTTTCCTATTGCCAGTAGTTCACTTCTCATCATCTGTCCACAGAAGGAACAGCCACACAAACTTCCTCTCTTGCTAAAGGGTGAGCATGCATTCAAAATGCCAGAGGATCAGATGAGTAATTTTCATCTAAAACGAGGACAGTGCACGTGAAGCTGCGAAAAACAGTAGCAGTAATTTTCATGCCATGTGGCACAAGAAATATATCTGAAATTTTAATGAAATGGTGGGGTCTTGTAACTTCATCAATACGGCCCAATATATGCAGGGAAGTCTGGTTAATGGGACACTGTGGGATTGCTTTTGAAAGTAACAAAGTCAGGGAGGTTTAATTGTTACTGTTGGTATTTACAGGTAGCAGTAGGCAGCATTTTGCAGTTATCCGTGTCAGCATTTTTGATCAGTCTATTGTGCTCACATTGTGACTTTTCAACACATAAAAGAAAACACTTTAGCCATTGGCAGAAACATTTGTGATCTGTGACTATAAGCAGATTATATAGGACATAGGCATACTTGTGTGATGATAAAGATATTGGGGAATTAAATGACAAAGACAAGTTTTTAGACTTCCATTTATAAAATTCAAAACACGATAACATTGTTCTTCTGCATAATTACAAGAGATAAAAATTGATGAACAATGTTGTCATTGATGTGATTGACCAGAGACAACTCAAAACTTAATATTAAATTCTTACTAAACTTGAAAAAACTACAAAGACTCTTATCATGAAAACCATTTTAATTTCTTTGTGCATTCTTTAGTGCCATTGGGAACAGAAAGGAAGAGTGTTAAAGTTAACCCTTTCCTTAACAGTTTTCTTTTAGTCTTTATGAGTCACTCCTTCATTACTAGTTTGTATACCAAAAATGATGTTTGATTTTGTTTTGACATGAGTGAGTATTGACTTAATTATGCATGGAAGAAGAAATACTTTCTCAGTCAATTTACCTTCTTATGTAAGATTAACTATATGACTTTAAAAAAATTAATCAAAACTCTGTAGGAGTCTTGATCTGAACTAATGAAGCGGCTCATGAGTTTCTAGCAGTAGGACTTCATGGCACTTTGATATTTCTGCTGCTCTGTTAGCTTATTTCACATGTTAATTACAAATGTCTAAAACTATTTCAGAATAAACAGCAATGCATTATGCAGAAATGTTACCCTTCTCAATATTCTGCAGAAACCCAGATATCAAGGCTGTTCATAAATGTTTGTTTATTTGGAAGGGAAGGAAGGACAAAATATGTGCAATGTGACTTCTGTGGATACATGTTTATAGGTATTTCATGCCTTTCAAGCATTCATTACTCCCCAGATCACCTCCTCTCTTTGTCTCCACTGTTCATTTTCTTTCAGTACAGACTCTTGCAGGGCCAGGGACAGTTCCCCTGTATTACAGCTGGTGACATCCCTCCAGGGCAGTGGCTGGGCATATCCCACACCCCTGCTACAGTGATATTTTTTTGTTTGTTGGTTTGGGTTTTGTAATATACTTCTGTGGGTCATTAACCCCAAAAAACCACATGGGGTTAAGCTTTTAGGATGAGAATTTTTTAACATGTTAGTCAGACTAAGGTCAGTACCAGGGTTATGCTTTTTGATATTAAGTCCTATATTTAATACCCTTTAGAAAGCTGTGTATAGTTTACCTTGCTAAACTGCAATCAAGTGCTTCAGGCGTAATCTGTATGGGAATGAATGTATTGTTCATAAGTTAAAGAGAGTTTTACCAAGCAGAAAATACTGTAGATGCATCTGAGAAAGCCCAGGGACCAGTTCTAATTAATTATTGATAATTTTAAGGTATGTCTGGGTTCAGAGATATCATTGTAACCACTGTCACATAAACATTCTTTGCACACCTGAGGGAATACCATGTCTGGGATAAACAAAACAAAGGTTTTTAATAGCAGGTTGTTTATTCTGTGTAAACAAAACTAAAAAAATCCAGAAAAAAGAGTTACAAACCTCTCATATGTTAGCATTAATATAATTACCTGTGTTTCTTTCACGACTGTTTACGAATTCTACCTCCTATGCATCGGTAGCTAAACCTTTTCAAGTCATACGGAGTCTTTCGCATGTTTGTGTACTCAGAGCCTGATATAGCCTCACTTCCTACTTTCCTTTTCTTCATTACTCATCCCCTCTGGACTGTTTTTATCTGTGTTTTCCTTCTGCTGTTATTACTTTACCAACAGACTATCTGTATTATGACATTGTCTCTGATCCTGCCCATGTCATGTGAATAGTATAGCTATATAATATTCCCAGAATTTGTGCAATTTGTTTACCATTTTTTGATATTGAACCAGTGGAAATTTTAGCACTGACTTCAAAACCAAAATCCTTGAGGTTGCTCTTTTAAACACATCAAAACAGAGATATTATAGGCAGGAATTAATATGTAGATCCTAGAACCTAGAGCACCAGTCAATTGAGTTGTTGTTTAATCATTTTCAGAATTGAAAAGGAAGATTCAGCTGCTTTGACATCTTGGCAGAGATCTTCTGGGTCAAAACCTATCTTTTTAAATTCAGTCTTGATTTGATTCAGACCTCTGCAATTTTTCATCAGGAGCCAGAGTCTATATCTGGCACTGCTGAAATGTTCTATGACGCTGGCCTCTGCAGGTGAATTATTCAGTATTATTATTTCTTTCTAAAAAATTGGAGTTCATACTCTCTTTCTCCATGGCAGTATAGTAGTAGTATGCCAGGTAGTACTAGTGAGAGGTTGAAACAGTAGCAATGGCAAGGCAAGTAGAACATTCTTTTCATTAGTAGTAATTTTCTCTGCCCACTATATTCCAAATTTGTTCCAAACATCTTAAACTTTTTTATTTTCTGCATCTGTGGGCCAAAATTAAAGTAATATACACTTTTTCTCCAAGGCCTATGAGCTCTACACACTTTAGTAAGACTGCACGTTTCCCACATAAAGTCAAACTTTGCCTGCCCACACTTATTCAACTAGATTTTATAGCAACATTTCCAATTTATTATCTGTCCTGTTTGACATTCTTGATTTTTGCTTTCTTTGATTACTGATTATAAGCAGACCCTGTTTCTACACGTAGTTTCTATACTTATTGTGGAACATTCACTTCCTAAAAAGACAAAAATATCCATAATTTGGAATAAAAGGGTCACACAATAGTTTGATTTCAGTTTCCTTGGATTTTGATTAGGGATTTGTGTAAACTGCCTATGCCTTGGAATGTGAAAGCATTCATTGGTATTCACTTGCATAGCCCACTCTTTCCAGACATCTTTTGTCATGTAATAACCAAAAAAATTGTCTTGGGCTAATTTTTTAATGTGGAAATGACAGTTTCAGAAATCATTACAAAAATTTCCTCATATTTTGTATTTTATTAAGTCCTGAATATTTTACACGTAAAAAAAGCAATGGGTGATAAAAATTTTGTTAATATTTATTACACTTTGTAATTCACTAGTAAAACAGAATATGAGATGACATTTTCTCCCCTTATGAAGTATAATTTTGTATGTATTATATTTTTTCTGTAATACATAAAAGTAATGCAGCAACTAGCAAGCTTAGTCTGAAGGTATTGGAGACAATCTGACTTAGAACATTATTTCAATGTCTTACGCAACTTACACTTGTGCAACCTTTCTATTTCTCGTACTCATTTACGAAGCCAGCATTAACTATGTATTCACTGACTGAATCTCTATGTGCAGTTCCCAGTCAGTCATGTTGATGGAGTAAAGGCAATCTTGCATGGTACCTAGTAGAATACACAGAAAGTACTTTAGAAATTATATCTGCTATGGCAAAAATACCTGTTCGTTTACTTCCTAAGGTGACTGTTCTTCATTCTCTTAGATTTCTCACATTTTAGAAAACAATTGGGTTTTTGAATGTCGATCTTTTTCAGATTTGCAAATTGCCAGATAATTCTTTGTTTAAGGTTATGATTCTATAATATTATACTCATTTAAGACTTTTTTTGAACCGTAGGAAGTATAATTTTTGTTGAGAGGGAAAGACTGAGTTCAATCTATCATTACTATTGTATTTCTCTGTTTTTCTTAATCCCACAGGCATTCTCAAAATTTGCTGCTTTTACTGTAATTTTCATAACTCATTTGGAAGTACTATTAGTAATATCCTAAAAAATAGAAAGGTTACAGTGTCACTTCACAGTAAGTGAACTGATTCTTAGTCCTACTGCCTGTCCTTACTGTACAGAATGGGTATGCATTTGGAGTATTGCACTGGTTTTAACAACCCTCTATTCAGTTTCTCTGTACTAAGAGTTACTAAATAATTTTCTTAATCTAGTGGGAATAAAGAAATGTATTTGCTGATGGCTGTGAATTCTCCTCAAAATGATTTTGGTTGTATCCCATATTTTCTCAGGTCTGCACTGGCTTCCCATTACTGATGACTCTTTGAAGTGAACTCAGGGAATTCCTTCATTGTTTGGATGGACTGTTCCTTAGGTTTGCTTCATTACTGGAGTGCCAGTAGCCATCCTTATTGACAATCTTTCCAATCATCTATGCTTAAGGTGCAACTTTGCTGTAAAGTGCATTTTACCTGAAGGCTGAGGCACATTTGGAACGGGGATTGAAAACAAGTTTATTCTATAATAGACCTAGAGTATTAACAGAACTGAGGAAAAGAAATTCTGGGAATGAATCTGTCTTCCAAGCAGTCATAAAGCCACTTTTATATGAATGACCCTGTAGAATTCCATTTCTAATGTTGTCACAGACCAGCATTGCTAGAACCCGGATGAGGAGTCAAGCATCTGTGTAAGTTATAGGAAATTTTATTCCACCTGTCTATGCAGCAGTTAGTTTCATTGCTGAGTTGAATGAAATAAAAAAATTCTGGGCAGACTGGGACCAATGCAGAAACGTGGGATGCAGATATATTAGGGTATAATTTTTTGTGCGAGTAAAGGTTACAGAGTCAATCTCCTTTTTAAATTGTTTTTATTTCTGAGTCAGGGCTGGCCTTCCTATTGATTATGAGCAGCACTGTCACTTATTCCAAAATAAATCATTGGAATAAAGACAAGGAAGGAAAGAACAAATCATGAGTGTGTTAAATTCAGTTAAGCAGGTGTCAAGTGGCAAGGGTTGTGTGCACTTTTGCCATGTTTTTATGTCATGATTTGCCTGTTCACTGAAAGTTTTACAGCTTCTGCTTGAAAGAGAACTCAGCTATCATCGAGTCTCTTGGCCAGTATTGGAGCAGGAACTCCAAGAGCAGAGGGTCTTGTGAAAAATCAAACTAGCTATTTTGGTTCTTGTGAACATTCTCCACTTTGCCCCTGTAGTGGCGAAACAAGATGGTAGCAGCAGTTCCTCTGTGTTGAGAGTCACAGGTACACAGACTCCACAGCCCAGCTTGAGGGCATAATGGAGTGTGTTCTTTGGGAAGTGTCTTAGTGTACATCTGGGTCTAGACTGCCTGAAACTACATCAGAGGATGTTGACTAGACTTGACATTCTCTCCAGATGAGCACTCCCATGATGTCCAATTATAGTCTCAGACTCTGAGCCAGAAGGGGTGATAAGGGAATTTGGCCTTGAGAATGCCTTTGAGGGTGAATATAAACTACCTGAGTCAATGAGTATGAAACTGGTTTCATCATTTTTTGGTTTTTCAATTTCTGTCAAGGAAAACATGACGAGTGACATTAAATATTGTAGAATACAGTTTACCTGGAACACCTAAAATCAATCCTTCACCAAATTGCTTTTAAAATACCTGTTTCTGCTCATTAATGGGTGAAAGATGACTTCAGTCAGATGCATTTTTAAATTTGATGTCTCTGAAAGATCTGTGTGCAACTCTGAGGATTAAATGTTTATTTTGTAGTCAACAGTTTTTTGTCCCTTAATTTCTCAAATTATGTTTATTTGAATGTGAAAAGTCATTTCCCATTCAGTTTTACTGCTGAATTTCCTGTTATATAGTATTAGTAAAAGCCATTCATTAGCTTTGAATATTATGTAGAAATAGAAGGATAAAGAAAACAAAGACTGTTCTATTCTGCTGAACTGTTAATCTTTTACTTCAAAACATGTAAACTCTCATAGAACAAAACAAACCCTTGGTCACTCAGACCTTAAATACATTATTCCATTATTTCTGCCTTTATATTGCCCCCTTTTGCTTTTAATGAGAATTCATCTCTTCAAATAAGCTGAACTGGGAATACTCTGGGAATAAAACTGGGTTAAATGTGAGATTTTTTGGTATTATGCATGTGCTTTAAGAAACTTCATTAAGAAAAAATGAGGATTTTGTAATTTAATATCCACAACCTTCAGTAATTCAGGTTTCTGAATTAATAAGCTTCACTTTATATCCTTGTTGATCAATCATAATGTATTGAAGAGGAGGCCCATATTTACGCTCAGTTTTCAAACACCCCCTTAAAGTACTTCAGTTTAGTTTCTCAGGAGGATATATAACTTATACTTAGTATCTTTATTCTGGTTTGCACATACATCAGTGGAATTTAGTCAAATCTATGTGTGGGTGTTATTGGTAACAAATGCTTTTCTGCTGTAAAGAAACAAAACTGGAGCTTTCATAGATTTAAAATTATGTATTAAAATTTATTGCACTTTAGGGAGTTATGACACCAAGAGGAAGTAAAGATGGCTATCAGACAGGGTTAAATTTAACCGAAAAAAATAACAAAATAGGCAGAATTCAGTGTTGCACAATTTAGCAGAATCATACCCCAAGGTGAATTGACAGGACACTATTCTATGGAGTTTCTCTGTCTAAAAGACCTGATATGTAATGAGAGTGATGTTAAGAACAGAATTTAAATCTGTGGTTTTATGTTAGCATGAGTTAAGTCACTGACACTATGGAAGATAATTGATTAAAGTGTGATTCCTTTAGAGAAAGGCCTTTATTTAAATTCTTAATTGGTGAGGTAGGATTAGAGGAAAGTGAGCTTTCTTCTGCCTGTATATTAATCTTCTATAGAGACAATTGTTTCGACATTTTAAATGGGTGTTTTTTAAGATTTAGGTAGAGAAACAAGATAGTTTTGGATGGGGAGAGAGAAAGTGCAGAAATATAGACCACTGAATATCTTATTAGACCCAGGAAATACTTTAATTACATTGGATGAGTGTAAATGAACACTACAAAGATGTTGAATGCTATGAAACTGTAAATATAATTTGTGGAAGTACAATAAAGATATACAGGGTACAGATGAAATTACAAACTGGAAAAAATATGTCAGATCACTTGATATTTTTACAAAATATCTGCAAATACAATCTGTATAAATGGATGATAAAAGACTGTAACTCTGAATTTTGAATTTTTGTTATTTTTTGAAATAATTCTGCACACCAGGATTTCTATAACTGGCTTTTTCTGGAATGAGTGACCAATTTACCTTTATGCAGCCATTACACTGTTTTTCTGATTTATTTTGTACAAGAGAACTAAAAGTTTCTTAGCAAAAAGTAGCGTAGCCCATAATTATTCATGGAGGAAGAAAATGCAGAATAGTATGTGTTTTTTAAAAGATCCCACACATTAACTATGATCCCTATTATTGATTCAAAAACTCAGAACTTTCCAGGTTCTTTCTCTGCAAGAGTAATGTTTTCTGTTTTTATATAGGCTTCTCTAAATCTAGTACAAAAACTTAGCATCACACCTAAATTAAAACTTTTATCATTATCACACTTTTTCTAAGTTAATTATTGAACTAATACATTATAATACCACTCTACTACAAGATATTTATAGTACTGTATATTACATAAATTTTCCATATTACTCGACCCACCTTTTACCTATGGTCTGAATGAACTGCGCTGTAAGCCTTGAGTTGTTTTGTTTCATGTTTGTGTCCCAAGGGAAAGGCAACTGTGGGTAGTGTGTAAAATCAAACAAAGTGATACCTACTGTTGTTTCTCTTTCAAGTATTTGCCAGGTATATTGTTGTTTTTGTCACTTTAGAGTGCTTTAAAATTTATTATAATTGCTCAGCTATTGAAAATACTTTGAATTCCTTCATTTTAATCATAATCCAAAATGTGTGAAGATTGATTTTTATACATATATACACAAACACAAAGACATATTTCTCCCTTTACTGAGCAGGAAAATAAAGAAAAAAAAATTAAAGTTCTTAAAAAAAAGGTTAAAAATAATAAGGAGGAATACATATGACTTGTAGTCATTTTCTCTCTCTCTTGCTGGCTGTACACTAGGGAATAGTTGCAAAGAGTAAGAGCCTGAATGTTAAAATACTCAGCTAAGCTCCCCAACAAGCACAAAATTGTAAATCCATGCAAAAGCTGTCTGATGACAAAGATATTGAACTTTAAAAGTCCAAGACCACATCCAATACCTATGAAAATTGCCCATTTACAGGAAATGCTTTTAAATTGGCTTTGTCTATGCCGAATACAGGGAAATGATAGCTGAAGGAGCATAATTATGTTAAAATGATTCAAGAAGGGTGACAGTCTGTCATGAAGCCTAATCAGTACCTTGGCTATATCTATGGGCACAGAATGGTCAGGAACAATCTACTGAACTGCTAGTCCTCAATTATCATCATCTTTGACTTGTTGCCTAAGTACCTGCAGTATTCCAGGGTCAGTGCTTATGCAGTCTGGGTTCCTGTGTGACTAACCATCCTTGAGAACATTGAAATACAATTTTTATTGTCTTTTCACTTCCTCTTTTACAATTTTAGTAGTCAAGCAATACAAAAAAATCTGCCCCAGGATGATCTGATCCATCCTCCTTCACTACTGTTTTAGGTTGCTAGATTTTTCATTTCACACTTTTATTTCATTTATGATTTGCGGCAGTACATCAAAAGAAATACTTCGTTTTTTAGCTGTCTTGGAGGCATGTGAGTATGTATTCTTGGGGCAAGCCTAATTTAAAAAAACCCTTATTCTAATAAGTGTTGTAAAAATACAAACCTGACTTGTATTATTAGGCTTTGTAGATGTGTACTATACATTACACAGTATTTATTTAATGGCTCTAATAAATCTTTTTCCACCACTTCAATAGTTTGCTTCTTCCAACATATTTTTAAAATAACTTCTTGTCCAGTTTCCCTGATAACTTGTTTTTATTTCCATAGGATACAATTTCAATATGGTCATACGATATCTTTTAAAAGAAAAATTTAATCAAGCAGATATTCTACCTATGTTATCTTTTATTTTCTTAGACTCTTATGTACAGGTAAAATAATAATATTCTGCTACACTTTTTGTTTCTTTTTGCTCCCAGTATCATGTGTTTTACTTACATGAACTATTTAAACTGCCAATCTCTCTTATTTTCATATTTCCATTCACAGTATTTGGTTTCACATCCTACACTATAAATTCTCATTTCATCAGCCAAACTGACATTTTAGGGCACAAATATTTATGATGTTTCTTTTAGAACATAATAAGTCTTATAATAACAATAGGCACAGTCAGAACCTCCTGATTACTCTTTTGGTCAATATGAGTACTATTTCTGTTCTTAGCATGCTTCCTTCTTATATATTGGTGTGGGATTGACTTTTGTTGTAGTTTTGTTTACCTCCCTCTACGTATTAAAATTGCATAGGATTCATATCAGTCACTTTCTCAGTCTTCTCCTCAGTTCTTTTTCTCTACAGTTCCTCTTATCATCAGCACCAGCCTCAAACCCCAAAGAGATACAACACCAACTGCTCTCAGAGAGTACATCCATTAGTTCTGTGTCTCAACAGATATGCATGTAATTTAAATAACACCTGTCTGGGATTTATCTTTTGATTTCATTATCTTGTTCCCTTTACTCTCTTCCCTGAAGGATCAAGTGAATGCAACTGAAAACCATCTGAGCCATCATTTTGCTGAGGTGTTCTGTTGTGCTTCATCTGCAGCATCTGGGAATCCTAAAGTGTCATTTGTTGTGGTTTGAAGAGATTAAGAGATTTGGAGGGGTTTTTTTTCTCTTCTCAGAACCTTTTCCCACCTAACTTCTGTAGTTCATATCTTTGCCTCTGGCTTGCAGCACAGACTTGTAGTCTCTAGATCCTCTGTAATAACAGGTGGTTTGTTCTTCTGAGCAAAGAGCACCGAGTCACACAGTATCCTCTTGGTGTTGGTATGCTTTCTGAGTCATCTACTGCTCTTCAGTCTTCAAAACTTGTGTCAAATCTCTAAATAAACTAATGAGATTGTCAAGAGAAACGTTTTTCAGAAAGCTAATATTACCTAATAAGTTGCAATTAACCAACTGTGAGATTTAATTAAGTGTAAAAAAGATCATAAGTACTTAATACATTCCACCAGGTAAACCATTAAACTGTTACAAGATTGCAGTAAAGCAAAATATTTTTGCAGTGGAAAAAATGATGGTTCTTTTTTTTTCCCCCAGCATTCTTAATTGTGAAAAAACCAAAATTGTATCTCTGGAATGTTGCTTAGGTGACAGCAGGACATGGTCCATCACAACAGCAAGCCTAAATACAGAAGACCTTTATGCTTAATGACTGCATGTCTCACATTTCTAATTCAGGTCCAGGTAGAAAAATTGTAAGGAGGAAGCACTATGGCACTGCTGACAAGGAGAGTGTACGCTTATTTGAGCACATGCTAAATCTGTTACAGTTAAGAATCATTTCAGAAAGAGCAATTTGTTCTAAATTTTTTACAAAGGTACTCCAATCATTGCTTGTCCTTTGCCCACTGAAATACTATTCGTTGTGAAACACATTCCTAAGCAAATTCGGATCTGTATAACAGATGACCATATTTCCCTGTGGAATATGTAGCTATATATCGAAGAGAGAAATTTCTCACTAGTCAGGTCCTGTATCTCTAAAAGTAGAAGATTCTTTGGCATGCTAGTCAACTGAATGTTCTGTTATATGACACACATTTAATCCTTTTTTTTTTTCCTTGTAAGAGGTTACAGTTTGCTCTCTGTGTACAGAAATCTAGGACTTATTAATGTACAAAGTATAGCAAATCAATATTGACAGGGGAAGGAAAGCTTTCATGTAAATTAGACCTTCATGTGACCTGGTTGACCTATGAGTTGAAATTCTCACTCAGCATGTCTTAGGTTTTCTTTTTCTCTCTTTTCTCCCTTTCATGTTCTAGCTACACCTCGGAAATTCTACTCTAGCTACCCCCAGTTGTACAGTGTGACTCAAGATCTACTGCAGACAGGGGTTCATTTCAATACTGCATTCATCTGGGTGATGACATAGGACTTAGATAGAAGGTTATAAAGTATGTAAGCAATGGAATGATTTGTTTTAATCTTATTCAGCTTTGTATGTTTTTCTTAAAATATGCCATGAATTAAAAATAGATTTTTTTTTTGAAGAGCATCAGGTAGAAAAAGAGATTTCTGCCTTATTATGCAAAAAAACCTGCATTCAGTGTTAGGGAATCCAAAATTCTTTATCTGAAAAGTCAGAGAGAACTGTCATATGTTCTCTGGACAGCAGGGAAGGCAGACTGTGTGAGGGGTTTAAGAGCCTTTGTATCTCTGTGTCTGCAGAAGAGTCACTGAAAAACTGTTTATGTACAATGCCCACACAGTGCCTGTGCATATGAGGGTTTGGCCAACAGAGGAATTAAGGTCTGATATTTCTCACAGTGATGTGTGGGATGTCTAGAAAAATGAACTCCAGTAAACTGAAATAACAATTCAATAGGATTTTCCATCTGTTCCCTTTATTTTTTCTCGATGTAAAAATAATTAGTTGCAGTAAGGAAAATACAAAAAAAAATTGCTGTTGTTTTGCAATTTGTCCTTATGGATAAGTTTACAAATATAATTAATGCACAGATATTATTTTTAGGAGGCATACAGTCCATCTTCCTGTAGCTTACCACTGCATCATAGCAATATAGTTTTATATTACATATACATTTTTCATCAGTAGCGTAGCAGCTTTTCAAGTTAGTATATTTAATATGTAAAGAGAACACAATTTTTTAAATTTAAAGAGAACACAACAGTTTAAATAATATTTAAGGTAATAAACTATTTAACAAAAACAAAGTTGTAGTTAAAAATCTCAGCTACCTTTTCTTGTATTTAAATGATTTATGTACATAGAAATAATTCTCTTCCACATGCTGCAGCTTGAGGGTCTATCTTTGGGCCAAAGAGGGATACGAAGCCTATAGAGAAAGAAATGGATGACTAAAAAAGACTGTGAAATATAGTTTCTAGACTGTTGAAAATTTCCAAGATTTGGGGCCACGGGAGATCAAATAAAACAGGTAAAAGAAGTGTGGCAAATAGACTGGGTCCCTTTCTGGCTTTGTTTTGGTTGCTGTGCTTTATTGATTTTTTTGATCTCAAAACTTTCTGAATGTGATGATTTTGAGATATTGAATGCACTTGAGACAGGACAATAAGAGCCTGGCTTGAAACTATTCATCATTCTGATCTTTTATTGTGGTACTCTCTCTTCTGTACTCAAACCCTTAGTGTACAAAGTGTGATAGAAATAGTAAGACATGGGAAAATTAATAGGCTGTTCAAATCCATCAGGTTCCACGGGTCTTATGTAGCAGGCGAAGGAAGAGAAATATGGATAATACTTTGTTCTATTCTTGCAAGGAACACTGAGAATCTATCTTTAGGCTGACAGCAAATATCATCATATAACAGGCCAGAGAAAAAGAATGATTTCTAACAGTGTTTACTTATTTATTTTCATAAATAAGAAACAAAACCAATAAAAGTAATTTTTATTTCCCCTATAAACATATATTAATAGGGATAGAATATTTGTTGTATCATTTTGAAGGAGCTGGTTCTTCACACCAGAGATCAGACTGTGTTATTTATGGAATAAATTGGGGATTACCAAAATTCAATTAAATTTTGAAAACTGGTATAAAACCAGTTGCTGATGGACTATGGTGTCTTTACCTGCTATAACATCTCTGTTCTTATGAAGACAATTTAGGTGTAAAGAGAGATGGCTGGAAAACCTTTTAAATGTGATCAAAATTTTTACACCTCCCACAATAATCTCCTTGCAAAGTAACTCTGTAATAAGGCACTACTACAAGGAAATTCTACATGTGTATAAAATATTTTCTTTTTTAAATGTAAATGTTATGAATTTTACTACCAGCATAGGGATTTACTGCAATCTGTGTCTGACCTTTCATTGGTACTATAAATGATGTATTAATCATCCTAATGATATACATCTTCTTCAGTTAATGCACATATGAACAGCTGTGCCAAGCAACTCCTAATGGCTACTGAACCGTCAGACTTTATCCAACCTAATGCACGTCTAAGGAAATTGGAATGGAAGCAATGTTTGTAAGCACTTCAGCATATTAGAGCAGTAACTTTACCTTAAAACATTACAGCTTTGAAACATCTGATGAGAACATGAGATTGTCAAGATTAGGTGTTTCATCTAATTTTTTTCCTATTGAAAATTTAACTTCTTTATTAAAGGTCTTTAAGGCAAGTGATGAGCTGCATCCCAGAATTCCAAGGTAATTGACTTGACAGAGTTGAAAAGAAACTCTTCACGTGTGAGAGACTGGAGAGGATGATTATTGTCTCAAAACAACCAAAGTGTGGTGGCCAGTGAACATACATTACAAGGGACAGAAAGTTCTCAGTAAGACGAGTCCCCAGTACCACAAGAACCACTTTACGTTAGGGTGACCAGAAAGGCTTCTCCCAGGATGCTTGTTCTGTTACATTAATCTATCCCGGTTTGGATTCCCCGGTTGGCTGTCAGCCTCTACCCCTCGTCACTCCCCCAGAGTTCCCCATTGGTCCCCGTTCCCTGGTGCTGCCTTTTCCCCACCCCCGGATAAAAACCCTGAGTTTGCAGTTGTTCTCGCGTTTGCCTCTGTAACCTTCAGCAGTGTAGAAGCAATAAATGCTCCTGTTGGAACACACGCAAAGACCCTTCCTGCCTCTTTGTCGCCGACAATATTACTGAAGCTAGCCTTGCATTATTTCCTTGCACGTGTGTGACTCCACAGAGCCGGACAGAGCCAGTAATAAAAGTGTGGGTGGGGGCAGGGCATGGTCTGTGAAAAGTGAGACGTGCCCTGCTCCACATGCCACCCCCCTGGAACCTCTATTCCGGCCCAGAGTGTCTGTCAGTCACTGGCACACCTGAAACTCCACCTGGGTGAGAGGGCCCCAGCAGCTGGGATCATGCTAGAATGCAACTAGTGATTATTTTTATAAAGCTTGTTGTTTAACTTCCTGAGAACATCATGTTTCTCCTGTGAGCCTGCGTCAGAGTATAAAAAAAATCTAAGCTCCTTTAGGAAACTTGTCGAGTGAGTCTGGGGCTTTACACCAAGACATCTGACAAGTCATGGCGATAGGTGAAGTCCCAGGTGACTGGAAAAAGGGAAAACTTGCACCCGTTTTTAAAAAGGATAGAAAGAAGGACCCTTGGAACTACTGACCTGTCAGTCTCACCTCTGTACATGGCAAGGTCATGGAATAGATCCTCCTAGAAGCTGTGCTAAGTCACAGGGAGGACACAAACATGATTTGAGACAGCCAGCACAGCTTCAGCTAGGGCAAGTTCTGCTTTACCAATGTAGTGGCCTTCTAAGAAAGAGGGGGACAGATATATTAGCAAGGCCTTAAGTGATAGAAAAAGGGGTAATGGTTTTAAACTGAAATTCAGACTAGATATAAGGAAGAAGTTTTTTACAATGAGGGTGGTGAAATACTGGAAAAGGTTGCCCAGAGAAGTGGTAGATGTCCCATCCTTCGAAACATTCAAGGTCAGGCTGGATGTGACTCTGAGCAACCTGGTCTAGTTGAAGATGACCCGGCTCATTGCAGAAGGGTTGCATGAGACAGGTTTTAAAGGTCACTTCCAGCTCTAATTATTGGTGAGCTTTTAATGCTATGATTCCATGATTACTTTCATCACAACTTATATACCCCAGTTGTGGGTTGCAATTAGACCACAGACACACTGGCTCTCTCATGGCATGTCTTAGACCTACCAACCAACTTTTGGCCAGATACTGTCTTTGTCATTTTTGAATACCTTTTACTCTGTCGATTTTCAACTTCTCACTGATTTAATAAGTTTATCAGCATAATTAATGCCTTTGTGCATTTTTTTGTATCAATCACGGGGTTAAAAATGAGGCAGCTGGTAGGGCAAACCAAATAGATTTTTACACCTCTATAATAATAACATCATCAGTTATTATTATAGGCTGAAGAGATAAGCACAGACTTCCTCCTTCTGACAGTTTATTACAGTCAGTTTTATGACAACTTCATCCAAAGTGTCAATCTGGTTACGGAGTACCGTTGTAGAATTTTTAATTAAAAAAAGGTGAATTTCTCTTTTAAACTAGATGTATTATATAAAAAAGGACAATCCCATTCTTTATATAAAGATAATGCATGACAGAAATAGAAATTTGCTTGTCTTCAGAAAAAGCAATTAAGCAGAGTCACAGAATCAATCACAGTATAGTGGAGGCTGGAAAGGACCTCTCCAAATCATCTGATTCCACCCAGTGCTCAAGCAGGTACAGCTAGAACAGGTTGCCCAGAATCACAAGCAATGAGATTTTTAGTATATGCAGAGATGTAGACTACATAGCCTCTCTGAGCAACCTGTTTCAATGTCTGATGACACTCAGGCTAATAACACTAAGATAACTGCATTTAGTTAGGGAGTTGGAAGGACCTTAATGATTGTCTAGTTCCAACTCCCTTGCAATGGACAGTGTTTCTAAAAGAAAATCATGCCAACCTTAAAATCAAGCTAGTTGATTCAAAAATTCAAATATTGCGGTTTTTGTAAGATACTAAGTGAAAAACCTTCTTAAGATCACAGTGCAAAAATATTAATAAAGCATTTTGTATTTGCAAAATACCGAGGAGAAAAGGCAAGCCTCTATTTATATAGCACAGGTTTTTAATTTAGAGGATTTATTGAGCGTGGACTTTGTATCAACTTAGGATGAAATGAGATATTGTACTAAATAAATTTAACTTAGTGCTGAATGTACACTTATATATCATGTTTCTTGCTAAGTATTGGAAGCTATAAGCCCAAAGATAGATGTGTAATGAGCCCATTCAATTTTGACTGTATGAATTTGTAAACCTGGACTTGTTTCTTTCCTAGCATAAGTAGCTGTGCCTTACCCTCTAAAAATGATGTTGAGATGCTTACAGAAAAAACTCACATGTGGTAAATACAAAAATAATAATGGTGATTTTGTTTGTTTGCATAAGAAATAGGAGATAAAATCAGTGTCTTTACTGAATCAGCATTTTGATTTCTACAAAATCAAATAGCTAATTAGCCAACAATGAGAGACATCAGTGGTTAATACAGATCAATGCAGGTGTTCTGATTTGCAATTTGAGTTAGAGTCAAAAGGTACAAGCTAATACATTTGGATTTGTCTTAATCAAAAAAATTCAAGTAAGAACAAATATGTGAAAAAGATATCCTGAGATTTCTAAAGAACTAGACAAGACTTTTGATCATACAAACTTCTGATTAATAACATTATTGTTTGGATATTCAAGATATTGTTTTCCTGGGTATGTTCTATCAAACAACCCCCTTTCTCCAATAATTTGATTTAGAATCATAGGATCATAGAATAATTTGGGTTGAAACGAACATTTAAAACACATCCAGTCCCCCCTACCTGCAATGAGCAGGGTCATCTTCATCTACATCAGATAGCTCAGAGCCTCATACAATCTGTTTCTGGGGATGTGGAATCTGCCACATCTCTGGGCCATCTGTACCAGTGTTTCAACACCCTCATCATAAAAAATTTCTTCCTTATATTAGCCTGAGTCAACACCTTTTTAGTTTAAAACCACTGCCCTTTGTCCTATCATTATTAACAAGTCTGTCCCCATCTTTCTTGTACAACCCTCCGAAGCATTGAAGGGCTCCTATAAGATCTCCCCAGAACCTTCTCCAGACTGAACAACCCCAACTCTCTCAGGGTTTCTTCACAGGAGAGATGTTTCAGTCCCCTGGCCTGTTTTGTGTCCCTCTTCTAAACACACTCCAACACGTCTATGTCTTTTTTTTATTGAGTTCATAAGCAATATAAAGACTTAGATGTGGAGTTTATTTGTCTCAGAATATTTTTCCAGTAAAAGTTGCTGTATTGTAATTCAAAGCTGAGACAATATTGACACAGCAGTCTATTGATAAGATTACAAAATTAGAGCTGTAAGTAAGGGCAAGTAAAGAAAATTGTACATGGGCATTCATGAACAGGAAAAGAATACTGAGCTTATTGCAAAATATTGTATTTTGTAGCACTTGAAAAGTTTCAGTATTGCTTATTAAGAAGTAAGCTTACTTAAGTAAGATGTTTTGTTCGTAATTCAGATAAAGTAAGTCTTCATAGTGTGATAGCTCATTAACTATTGCTACCAAATGAAGCAGAACACTCAGAAATATACTTGCTGACTACACAGTTTGTATGACAATGCTTAGCATGTTTTCATCCAGGATGTTTATTCCAAAAAGATCTTGTTGCCTGCTTGCACATCTATTTCCTCTTAAAGTATTTATTCTGCAATAATGCAAATTTACTTGACAATTCAGCTGACTTACAATATTCTGATACCTTTTTCAAGTGACAAAAAAATATCTTTTCTAGTCTAGGAGCTGGCTGAGTGAGCTGCAGGTTTGTATCCCAGTGATTCTTAACAACACAGTTGAGACGAGTCATATATTCAAGGGCTCACATTTTTCTTCCTGACATCTTGCAGTAACACCTACTGAAAAAGAATTACATTATATGGTTCATCTTGTGAAAGCTAAACATTTTATTTCATAAGAAACATGAATACAAAAAAGTATAACAGAAAACAAAATTCATCATGACTCTTTACAGCTAACTGTAAAAAGTTTTTCCCAAGGCCTCAGCCTTTCTTTTGGGAATCTTATCATATTCTTCTTGAATATGGATTAACACAGCTGATAAAATATTCAAAATTACTGTATATATTGGTGTTGTGTTGTTCAGTAAAAAGTAATTAATACACTGTGGAAAAATGTATAAATAATTACGTGATAAAAGAGAGGACATCAGTTTGAAAGATACCATGACACATTGTCAAGTACTCAACATATAACATTGCGTTGGTTAGAATTTGGTTGGTTTTTACTTCATCCTGTTTTGTAGAATCAGTTTATGTGCTGCGCATGCAGAAAGACAGAAAAATGCTGCTGGAACTAAGGGATATGGAATTTTCTTAAAGTCTTCTTGCATTTTGCACATGCTTGTAGTTTTTAACTATAAAAGGAAGCTGGGTATATCTTGAGTACTTAAAGTAGCTAATTTTATGATTGACAAGGCTACTTCTATAATTTGAAACACATAACACTACAGTAGATATGAATTCTGGTTTTCAATTCACTTTGAAATACTTCAAAATATAAAAATGCACAATAATCAAAGTTAGAAAACATAACAGGTGTATATCTAGAGGACAGTTTTATCCATTTGGGAAGACACTCTAAAAATGCTGAGGGTTTAAAAATCTGTGGAAATATTTTATTTCATATAAAGATAAATTATAATTTATTAATTATTTAATATTAAGCAGGGTAAATATAATTTTGCCTGCTGATTTTATTATTTTTTTTCTTAGATTTTTCCCATCACTATAGCATCCAGAAACCTGATTAGTTTCATGACATGGTTTGTTTCTTCAATGATTTAGGCATCTAGGTGATCACAATTTTCATTACAGAAGTGGTCTGTTGGGATACATGAAAAAGACAGTCAGTACAATGAATAAGTTGAACATGCCCTCAGTATGTACAAATAGACTGCACATAAAATGTCTGCATTTTTTTACTGAGCTCAGAGCCATCCCATAAGTAAAACAAAGGTTCAAAGGCATAACAATCACCTGCTTGCTACCCTCACATCTAATAAAATCACTCTCTTCCAAAAATTACATCAGACCAAACTATAATCACCTCCTCTCTAACACCAGCTCTTTATAACTCACACAGTATTAATCTCCTAAAGGATAAAACATACTTTACTATGCCTTTTTTTCTGATTAAGATGGTAAGTTTTCAGCTACCTTCTGGGCTTCTATAAAGTCTGCATTACAATTTAGAAGAAAAGATTGGAAAGGAGTAGCAAAATATATATTCTTTCTCTAAAGAGAGGAAATTAGCCCTCCTTACAAAAAAATGTACTTAGAAACAGCTAAGTAAAAGGAGGAAATCTGCATTTGATACTTAAATGTGCATCTCTTGGTGACAGCCCAACTTTCTTGCAGTTTTCAAGTGCAGCTAGCATCAATGTTAATATGAATATTTTCTACTACTTGCTTTCTTTTGACAATATGGGACTACTTGAAGATTCTTTTCTTTTTTTAATAGCTAAATATTTCTTTCTATGATTGCTGTTATTTCTCTTGTGAGTGTTAAGAACTTTTGCTGTCTCAATAGACTTTGCATGCCTATCATCAATCACTAAAGGTAAAAGAAAAAGAAAACAACATAAGAATGGTTTCTAAATCCCATAGTCCTGCCATCTTTTCACTATTCCCACCATAATCAACTCCATACATACTACTGCTTTGAAGTAGTTGTATCTTACTAAATGTGAGATAACGTTCATCATATGAGTAAAGGAACTACATGATTATCTGGGTATTTTATAGGTGAAGATCTTTTTTTTTTGATGGGAAAAAGGACTTAAGAACTTAAAGTAACAATATCTGGCTCACTGATTCTTTCAAAGTAAAGATACCTTGGCTGTCTGAATGCCAGTGATATTTCTACCATTAGAGTAACAAACCAAAACTAAAAGCAACTTTTGGTAGAATCTGGATGATTTACGTTTTCATAGATAACAGAATTTATATGAATACATGGTTGTGTCTTTTGAAAACAAAATACTCTAAACCCATCTGCTTTTCTAAAAATTTTGAGTAAAATATGTTAGAAAATAAATGGTTCTATGTTTGCATCACAAAATCACTTTGTTGCTTATATAGTTTTATACTATATTATATATAGTATATTATATGTATATTATATATAGTTTTAAAAAACTTTCACAAAATTTAACATTCTTTCATAGTTTAAAAAAATTTGGGTTTTATCCTAATATATTTATTTTGTCAAAATAACGTTTTGAAAACTTGTCCAAATTCATTCTTGCTGGAATATTAGTTTCGAACCTTTAAAAATCACCCAGATAGTACTTACAATGGCTTCTTTGAGTGGTCACACGGCTGCTTCTACCATGAGCATGTATTTATCTTCACAATGTAGATGTCAGAGAAGAAATCCAAACATTTCATTTAAGTAATGGAAGACTGGCACACAGAGAAGTTATTTAAAGAGAACTGAACCTTTCTATCATACAGCAGTGTCATAACCCAGGAAACATTCTTCACATTCTAATTAAAAACTACCATATAACAGCTTGCTGTGCAATGACTGGATAATTGATACTGGTATTGTGGTTTAGTAACCTCATTTTTGATCAGAAGTGATTTTACTCTAAACTGCACATATATAGCTGTATACTACAGTCTTCAATGTTGACCTTCAAGGATGGTCCTTTATTGTCATCACATACACGTATGCAGTATATAAAAATATTGGGGGTTTGTATGCAGGTATTTTTCCAGGTATGCAGTTCATGGGGTTTTTTTCTGTTGTCAATCAATATACATGTAGATATTTTAATACAAATTTCATTGTGTATGCAGGTGGACTATGCTTTTATCTTAAACGAAAAATTTGCCTATACACATCATGCCGCAATATATTTTATTGGGTGTAAATGGCAAGGCTGTGGTAGAGAGGATTCATTCTGTGGGAGTAGGTCAGGGACTGCTCTGTGCCAGATACAGTTCAGCCTAAGAGCCAAGTGTGTAGTGCCTGTGAAAACATTTGCGAGAGGTCAAAGGAGTAGGAAGGATGGAATGAGGGAATGAAGGAACACCAAAGTCATAAGTGTATGAGGTGCTCCATGGAGGACAAGGTATATCCCCAAGGGGACTGTAGCCTATGGATAAATCCTTGTCAGAGGAGGTAAACCCCTGAAGACACATGGCACAGCCTGTGAAGGATGTATGCCAGAGCATAAAAAATGAACAAGAAGCTAAGTGAGGAAGAGAGAAACTGCTCCACCCCAAGCCTGACCACCTGCACCAGCCATTGTGTCCTTGAGGGGACTGAATGTAACCCGTGGTGATAACAAGTCAGTGACTGAGCTAAAGCTGAGCCCAGCAAGCAGGGAGAAGAGGTGTCTGGCCCTAAGTGATTAAATGTTTGTCTTGTTTCCCAGTGACCTGAATCAGTAAGCAAAAGTTTGTTGCAAATAATTCAACTTAGATTCCTCAAGTCGAGTCTGGTTTTGCTGCAACAATATCTGGTGAGGGATTTCCCTGAGTTTATTTCAAACAACAAGTTTTCTTACCCCTCTTCCTCCTATTTTTTTCCCCACCCATCCTGCTGGGAGGGGGTGACAAGGAGTAAGCAAGGAGCTGTGTAGATGTTCAGCTGCTAGATGGGGTCAACTACCACATATGTAGAATCAAAGACAAATCATAGGCAACCACAAATAATGACCTTTTCTCTCTCTTTTTTTTTTTTTTCCAAAAATGGCTAAAGAAGGCAGTCCTTGATTGATACTTTTTCTGTGTGAATGGAGCATGCTTGTAAGTGTACTTTTCAGAAACAAAGAAAGCAGTTTAATTTTCTGCATGTTACTGCATAGCATAAGACACTTGCAGTGGCCTTAATAGAATATTAAACTTAAAAATGTATTGAAATATATAATGTTCGCTAAATGTAAAAATATTTTAAGGTAAGATCATCCAGAATTATTCACCCCACTCACCATGGTTTTCAACATCTCCTTCTTCATGTCTAATATGCTGCATCACACCTGAAATCAGTTCGCCATTCAGCACATCTTTTATTCTTTTCCATAAGCTTCCTACTTGTTGAGGATGGACAGCAGAGTAAATATATAACGGGTGAGTGAAGATAATAAAATCATTCTTTCTTCCAATGGTCTGTACATCATCATTTTTGCTGATAACTTGCAATGTCTGACCTTTTAAACTGACAGGATGTTCACCACTGAATCTTTATAAAGATGGCTATCTCATCTCAGAAAAATGGAAGCCAGGCATTCAAGACTGACTTGTATTTGTCTCTGAATCAAACTGTCATTTTTGCTCTGTTAGCATTTGTTATCGAGTCAGGACAAGCAGTTATTCTGTAGGCTAGTTCATGTAACCTTGAATTTTTCAGAAAGTCCTTGAGAGTTAATTCAGTGGGCTTAGGCAACTACAGTTCATGTATATAAGTGAGTTATACAGAATCTTGGCAGCTAGCAGTTGTAATAAACATTTAATTTACAATCCATACAACCATTTTAACTTTGCAAAGTGCTTCATGTATCCATCTACTTTCACTGATTTATTATAATCCCCGTTTAGCTCAAGTTACATTTATGGGGAATCCTTCATGGCTTAAAAACCAAGACAAAGATATGAACAGTTCATCATTCAGTAGGAATCCTGTTAAGATTTCCAACTGGATTTTAGTCCAGAAATTTAATAAATGGACAATCCTCCTCCCCTCCAAATCAAATAAAAACAAAAAAATGTTGCATCAACATCCCTTTACAAGTGAAATAAATTATATGGCAGAGACCAAGGAACTCACTATATTATTGCAAAAAGAAGAAATTATATCACTGATACTGAAATGAGGTGCCAAAAACATTTCTAAGTAACAAAAGTATCACATACTGTTTTATATATTTGCATAAGTCACTACAAAGTGAACAACTAAATAAATAGTCAACATCAATCTAGAATTCAGAATTTGTAGGGAAATAACCTACATTAGAGATGAAGAACCAGTCTCTGAACAGTCTTTTAATTTTAATAGCAAAAATATTGTACTTTGTTTTAAATTTTTATTTTTCTTTCAGATTTTGTCTTTTCTTTTTTTTTTTTTTCCAGTCTGCCTGTAATTTCAGCACTGATCTTCCATTCCTGTTATGGTAGGCAAAGTTTTCCTAAAAGTTCTTGCAGAGGTGGTAGGGTTTTGAAGCCCTCTTGTGAAAGTGTGCAAACAGCTGAAACGGAATTTCAGAATATACATAGGATACTTCAATTTCCAAAGCATATTACCTTCAAGGATTTGAGTTTAGCAAAATTTTTCTTCCTAAAAAATTGTGATTCACAAATAAATAAAACCACAGCAAGAGTCTAGAGAGCTTAAATTTAATTTCCTTTCCTGTGCTCAGAGATTGCAGAAAAATACAGAGATTACCCACAGCATTAAGAAAAAGAATAATTTTGTGTGTCTATTCCCTGGCTACATGTTAAAAAAATTACATCTTGGGTATGATAATCAATGGCATGGTGCAAACACTAAAGTCAGCTTTGCTGCTACTTTTTATACACCTTACACAACAGTACACAAAAATGCAGCTGGCTTTGAGATATTCACATTGACATTCATGTTGATATTCACTTTGTGTCAAACTTCTCTCCTATAAGCTTTTAAATATTTCAAGACATTGATGATCCAAAAGAAAAACGGAGATAATGGGGCTGGGGGCTCAGGGATTTTATGAGAAGGACAACAGTGATTTAATGCAGAGGACCTTTTCAGCAAATGGTGGGCTATTTCTTCATGAGGAGAAATTCTGGTAAGGAAGAACTTGAAGTAAAGAAAGTTAATACATTACTGGGAATATTGAAAAGTTTGGAAATATATTCATCTTGCTGATTTCTGAGTTTCCTAGATAAAACATGGAAAAGATACGATTTATAAGACTTCAGTATCCTTTTTGAGGAAAGTTAGATACAGTCAGATATTTTTCCTTTACTGTTTGTGAAGTGTAAAGAGAAATTTCTGATACATTATACAGTATTTACAATGGAGAAAGCTTTGAAGCACTTTGGTTTGTGAAACAATAAGAACTGGGCAAAAACTTAATCAATTCAAGTAAGAATTCAAGAAATTTTTCTCATTCCTTTTTTTAAGAAAGAAGATTTTCTAGGAATGGATTTCATACTGTTTAAACTTATTTAATGCATAAATGTATTCTTATGTTGTTTTGATGAACTATCCAGTTCTTGCAGGTAAATTGAAAATGGAAATACATGAATTTGTTTATTTACTTGTTATGATTGGCTTGAACAATTAATGATGTTCACAAGTTTTAAGTCGAGATTTTTCTTTGTTTTTGGTTTTACTTTTAACAAACACTTGTCTTTGTCTTGGATTACTTTTAACAAACACTAAATTTCTACTGTTCTATTCATCACTGTTTAGAAAGATGAATTCAGATTCTGGTTCCTTTGTTGAATAGAACGCACCTGCAATAAACAGGATGTCTACACAACCAGAAGAATGGAGATCTCATTTAACTATAACCTAAATATATGTTTAGAATGGGAAACTTCCTTCAATACAGAAAGTTGTGCTGGTTCTCCCATAGCATGTAGTCTAGTTTGGGATAATAAAATGAAGAAAGTATGATTTTCCTGAAGCTGACACTCTGGAATCTCCTGTCTATGGTATTCTCAGAATGAGAAATTAGGATAAGTACATTTTTTTATAATACAGCATTTTTCAAATGTCTCAGCTGTTTCTTTCTAGAACAATAGATTGTTACACTTCTCAGTCATGGCACATATTCAAGAATCTTAGAGACTGAGATCCCTGAGTCTCATTTCCAGGCATGATTAATAGTTGGAGCTTAAAGAATTATATTATTATTTTATCTAAAGATGCAGGTACAAGGCTGAGATACTTAGGGATTGTAAGTAGAACCATTAGTGAAGGACTACACGTTCTGTTGACTACACCTGAGGGGCTTTTGGTGAGTGACTAAATCAGTAAATGAGTTCTCATTAAATATAACAAGCAGCAAGTGCTGGGAATGAATCAGGTAAAAATAGGTTGGCTATTCTATTTCAGCTAATTGCTCTCCTGACAAACTGTTTATTTGGGCAAGGTCTTGAAAATTATTGCTGTAGCTCCAGCAAAAAGGTATCAAAGGAAGGTTCAGTCCTTGAGTGCTGTACATCAATCCCATTGTGAATTTTAGCATGTAAAATGTCCTCCTTTGCAACATATATAGATTGTACCTCTCATTTCTTCTAAAAACACTTTTGAGACTAATGGGATGAAGAGTCACTTTTACCAGTATGCACTTGCTGTATAAGTGGAGATGTACCCTATTGGGGTTTCTTGTGTTCTGGGACTTCTCCATCTAATCAAAATATTTTAATTAATAATGTATTTCAATTGTGCTCTTTTTATTAGAATGTTTCCAGTCTATTAAATTATTCTATTTCCTATGTTTTTTTTTCTCTGCACTAGAAAGGTTAGGCACAGAAATAAATAATCTGGTTTAATGTCTTTTTCCACTATCTCTGTGAGTGAAGCAGCTTACAATAACACTGTTGTATTTGTTTATGTTTTATCAGTTTCTCAGTGGTAATTACCTATTGCAATCTGAAGAACTGTAGGCTTTTCTTACTACGTCTCATTTACAATTGTAGTTATTTACATGTTTGCCAGTCAGTTACTAATAGATTATTTAAATATTTATATTTATTCCATGGTGGTGTAATGCATACAGAGGATTCACAAATCATTTTTATCTTCTTCTGATTATACTTCTAAAAAAAAAAAAAAAGAAAAAAAATATGTTCATTCAATCTGACTTATCCAAGTTCAAAATAATTTAGCTTGGTTTGAAATAGGTAAATATGGCAAATGAAAAGAGTGTTGGAACACTTGGCTATGTTTTAGCACCAGGTTATGATGAATAAAATCAGAAAAGTAATTGTCAGTCACTGTGGTGAATTGCTTGCATCCATGGACATGATGTCCTACTTTGAAGTCAGATCCCCAATGCATCTTTACTCTTTTCTAAGTGGTTTTGGTTTGTTTCTGTTTTTCAGAAGTAAATGATATATACAAGTGCCATCTTGTTAAAGAAAAAGGTATTCTGCTTTCTTGACCGTTGTTGTACAATCAAAATTTAAACCAATTACCTTATCATTTATATATCTTTAGCATATTTCTCAAACAGAATTTTCCTCTTTAAAATAAGCAAAGGAAAGAAAAATGAATTGCTTTACTCTGGCAAACATTTAAACTCTTAATTGTACTTATTTTTACAACTGTTGTTCCCTTCTACTTCCATATGTCATTAGATGATCCCTATTATTGTTTTTGATGATTTAGCATCCTCTAGCTGTGCCAACTCAAAGTTCTATAGCCAATGATTTTTTTTCCTAAAGTGCACAAGTGTAAAAAAGGTGAAAATTTCTTGATTTGAAATCTTCGTAGCTACATAATGCCTTATGCATCAATTAGCTGGTAACAGTAGCCAAAAGTTCTTTTTACTTAGTATGGTATTCTGATTCTTCTTTTATCCTTTTTGCTCTTTGTCTTTCATGTTGAATAGTCTTCTTTCCATTATAGTTATTAATTTTCATAAAGCTAGAGTAACTAGTATAAAAGTTTTGTGGTTTTTATGAAATTACAGATTATAAAGTCTGATGGGACATTCCTGATCATTTTGTCCCATCTTTTGTACTAGCTTGGTCACAGACCTCCCCCAAGTTAATTCATGTTTGAAAGAAATCATGCACACATACACACACACACATATATACTCATAATATAAATGTAAATTTTTTTGTTATAAGAACTACCTTATCCTTCTGAGACTTTTTATATTGTCCAAATTATTTATATGATTTATTTGTAATTTGAAGTTATCTAGTCTCAACTTCCAGTTAATTTTTTACAGATTTTTCAGACATCCTGAAAAGCCTTCTATTATCTAGTAGATATTATTTAGTGCTCTAAACTCAGGTAAAGTGAAAAAAATAACCTAAAATAAAAAAAGAGGAAGTCATTCACAGAAATGTAAGATATATATCTTACATTCTTTAATAATTCTCTAAATGAAGTTACTATGGAATGACAAACTTCACAAAAAAAGAAAAGACTGGAGGACAGTTATAAGTTGAATATCTCAAGTCAACAAATTGCTTTTATTTAATATTATAAAATATGACCTTGGCATGAAAACACAGTGCTGTCATCATGTAAGTTTCTGATGACTGAGGGAGTGATGGGAATAATTGTATTTGCAAAGTATTATAAACAAGAAAACAATGACAGATATATAGAAAAAAATAGGTTTTACAGGATGAAATGTTGAGTCATATAGTTAGAGATTAAAAACATAGAGGTCTTTTTAGAAAGAGAAAGTTCATAGTCTGAAATAACAGAGGAGATTAAATTCCCATGTGGAATCTCTTTCTCTGCTAATGGTAATGTGGCCATGAAATAAAGAAATGAAATCTAACAATCAAGATAGTTCCACCTGACATAGGAAATATTTGTATTACTATACAAACCCTTATAAGACTTCATTAAGAATACCATTTATAATTCTAAACTTCAGTGGTAGAGAAAAGTGGGCACAAATGAATAGAGTTTCAAAGAAAATCTGTAGGATGAAATGCATATTAAAGAACCTGTGCAATAAGATATTTAAATGGCTTTGAATTATTTATGTTAGCAAAGTGAACTCAATTGGAGTAATTATTTTGTCCATAAACATACAACTAATAGGATTAAAATCACTGAAAATCTAAAAGTAGGAATGAGTAAGCCCATGAACGCATATAGACTGAAAAACAGAAGTGGCTTTCCCGCCATTAAGAGGTGATGTTTTTGAATGGCACCAAATTAAAAAAATATGCCCAACTAGTTCTGTGACAGAACCTGATAAATTTATGCAAGTTAACAGAATCGAATATAATAAGGTTATATGTATGATAACCCAGCATTTAATTGTAATCATAATATTTGCTTTAAATATTGTGAAATTTCTTCTTGTTAAACTTCTCTAAGGATTGAGTAGCTACTCTTTGCAGAAACAGTATTTTGTTTGTGTGGGAGCACACTGATGTGGGAGCACAATGATTTTGTGATTCAATAGTAAAAAGTTACTGTTTGTCATTCATATTTCATTTTTCTTCCAGTTGACATGACCCTTTAAAATGCTGAAATGCCTAGTATGTTCTGTCTTCTGATACAATATGGGCACCAAAAGCCAATGCTACTTCACTTTATACTTGATTTCCTTGAATTTGTTGTCAGAGACACTTGAAGTCAGTGACTTATAAAGGACTAATTAAGATTGCCAAATGTAGACAGCCAGGGGAAATACTTGAGTTAGTCTGTGTATCTCTTTAGGCCTACTGGCCATAGAAATCGTCTTTGAATAGTGAGACTTTCCCTCTGCACATAATCTCTTTTGCCCTCAAAATCTCTCCTAACTAGGTTATAATCAGAGATTTGAACATCAGCTAAACCAGCTCATCAGATTCCAGCAATACCGGACAGATGAAATGTGTACTCATGAATTAGTAATTTATAATTGCTATAATTTATTACTCAGGCTCCTGGAAATGAGCTCTTATTTGAATATAGTTCTTCCAACTGGTATCTTGTACTTTTAAAAATAAAATTGCAATTTTAAACTCTTCTTCTATACTTTCATGGAAAAATTCATTACTGATAAACTTCAAGCTCCTGAGTGATCTAAGGCCCAAGATGCCTATGCATACATCTATACAAATTAAATTGAATTACAAAAAAGAAAGGTCATAGTGTGATTTTTATTAACCACTTTTAGGTTTCCCTCTCCTCTCAGTTCTTCTAGAGCTCAGCTTTAGGAAGATTTCAGCACATAGTCCGGGGGCTCGGGGAACCTGATCACACTTTCCATCAAGAGTATAGTATTGATATTGTTGGAGACGTAAATGAATTAGAAAGATCAGGAAATACTTTTACACACATCCACTGAAGAGAAAAATGCTGTCAAAATAGTCCTTTTTATCAAATTCCATAAAATTTCTTTCATACATTCGCAAATTTTCCTTTTATTTAAGATATCTTTACAACTGGACAGTGAAATACCACTAATGTTTGAACTTTTTGGTTATGCTTTACTTTCTCAATAGTGATACACATGAACACCTTTCTAAACTCAAAACATATGCACAGTCCCTGCTGTGCTTTTTCAGACTAACTTTCCATACATTTAAAATTCTCATGCTATACTTAATTTTCATATCTGAATTTAGAGCTAATCTGAGGTTCTGGACCTTAGGTTTTAAAATTATTTTGCATTAGAAAACTTTGTCAAAAATGATTTCTGGAAATTGCTTTTCCATTAGAAAAGCTGCAATTGTATTCAGCATGATGTCTTCATTCAATCTTCGAGGTTACAGTACCTTCAGAATTAATCAATAGGCACCTGATTCCTAGATGAAGGTTAAAATGATTTTCTGGCAACCCTGGCAGAAAATGTTTGGCAATTCAGTTACTAAAAATTGGTCTGGATTTTTATAAGTAATTAGTCAACAGCTAGCTCTCTAGGAGTGGATCATTCCTTAGGAAGGGAGATGGGAAATTTCCATGTCTCTATTTGAACATGGATATTAGGGGATCCAGATTTTCTGTGAACATTTCCTTTAAATCTAAAATTATGTACCTAGATCACCTTCGTGGAAATAAAAAAACAATGGCCCAATTTCTCGTGACATTAGGAGTTGCTTCACCTGAAAGTCTGTCTCACTTCAGTAAGTGATAATATGCTAGTTGAGATTTGAGACCAACTAGACAGGAATAAAAATGAAATCTTTGAAAAAATGTTTGTTATTTCATATCGTATTATTTTAATAAAAATTGGTAGGAATAGAGGACAAGTTTCACTATCTTCTTGCTACTATGAAGGCAGAACAGGGAGGTATGTCTCAATAAACGTTATTGATATGTGTTGGGAATAATCTGTTAAACAGATCTGTGAGAACATAAGATACCTTAAGGTGTAAAAATTGTACATATCCCCAGTCATCCAATATCTTAATGTAAATTATGTGAAGCTGCCAAAGACCACAGTTTCTTGCAAACTATCAAACTTTTTGACACAAGAGGATTGAGGTGGGATTTGTATTCTCAGCATTAAACTGAGTTACCAAGAGGAATATGTAAAGGGGATATTTTATATTCTAAAAGTAAAACTTTGAAAACTTGCTAGGGCTTAAAAGTTAGGTGAAAATATTACCATTCTCACCTCTTTGAACATGGGAAATGGAAATTTTAATATGACTCACACATCATAAAAAGTAAAGTTGAATATTTGTGATAGACAATCAACTGCATCTTAGCATTCTAATTTGTTTTACAGGTACTGCAAAAACCCTGACCTTTTAAAGACGTGTGGAATATAACTACAAGCGCTCCTTTAAGATACAGGAAGTAGGGGATGAATATTATAAATCAAAATGTAGCAAAATCTTACTAAGTAACAATTAGTAACCAGCAAAGAAATTTGTTTAGCTAAGGGTAACGACTATATGGCAAATCATCTGAGAGGCTCTGTGCTGATTTAGAAAAAAACCATCAGGTTCAGAAATTATAGTTTGGAGGTACTGGGGCAGAAATTCAATAATGAACTTGAAGATTTCAATCCCATCAGTTTAAGGAAAGTATTTCTGATAATCCCCAAATGACATTTCATTAGAGAAATTGTTCATTATGGAAATCTGCTAGAAAATCCAAGAACTGTAAGAGCTTGTATGCCAGGTGACTCATAACTGGCATTTCATCAAGTTCATCCATAGATTTTGTAAAAAGACAAAAGGGATGTGTTACTTGCCTTGAGGTCAGGGTGCAAAAGTTGTATAATTTACAAAGTCTGTGTGTGCTATTTGTTGAAGAGTGGTCTCTGTGAGCAGAGTGTTGAAAATCCATATGTTTTGCTGCCTGTCTACCCAACTGTCAATCACTGCATGGAACATGAGACCTTTGTAGACAGCAGCAAAAATAAGAATTGTTTGCAATATTTCAGTGTCATGACTTCACTTAAAAAATGTATAAAACAGAATTCTGAACACTAAAAATGAACATTCATGATCCTACCAATCTCTGAGCATGAATCTATCCATTTGGATAAGCATCCAAAGATCTATATCTGTGAAAATATATATACATCTATATTATGTAATATGGTTGTGATATGCTGAACAAATACCTTCACAAAAGTATCCATAACTATGAGTTTGAGTTGCTCATGTAGTTCTACAATGACAAATGTGTGTAATATATTTTTCTTTCTAGTTTGTATTTACTTTTCTATACGAAGTATTGAGTTTCATCTACTATTTGGCATGCACAGATCTTGCTTTCCCTGTTCAATTGTCATTATCTCCATCCATAAGTATTCTCACCTTCTTTTTGTTTTCACCCTGCAAAGGAGGGGTGTGGCAAGCAGCTGGGTCAGTGTTTGACTGTCAGCCAAGGTCAATTCACCAACCCTAAAACCACATTATATGTATGTATGTATGTAGGTATGTATGTATGTATGTTTCTTTCTTGCTTGCTTTTTTCCTTTTCATCATTCTAGTAAATAAAGATAAAAGAAACAAAAAAAATCAGTGTTCTTACATGGAATTAAAAGGCAACATTCTCTTTAAAGTCAGATTACTTGCAACAGAAATAAGGCAAATTATTTCGTTAACTTCCCCTTAAGCATATGACAGTGATTCTATATTTAATATCTCTGCTTTACATTTAAGGAATTCACCAAAATTATCTGATTTCTATATGCTGACAGATTCTACCAGAAGTATTGAAATCTCATGAGATATTTCAGGAAAGTTGCCTGCATAAACTGGTATGGATAAAGAAGAAGCATTATTAACTTTTCATGAACCTAATGAGATTTTTATATATTTTTTTCAGTTTGGTTGGTTCTTTTCCTTTTTTCCTTGGTGAATGTACTCTCATCCTTTCACAAAAAGTAGACTAGAAAGAGAATTGAATTAAGACAGATAAATGATAATGAGTATTAATAAGAGTAATTGTTTATCTTTCAACCCGACGAGTTAAAGAGAGTAAAAAGTGTGTGTAACATTGCATGGTGGATGGTACATGCAGAGGTAAAATGAAGGACACAGTGGTTTGTTTCAGCAAATTTTGTATGATTGGGCAGTACCACTAGACAATAGAAAGAGAGCTGGCACAGGTTGCTAGTGCAGAAGATTAAGAAGTTTAAAGATTAATGTATTATGTGCTGAATAACATTCATTTAAACACTCTTGCAAAAATAAAGAACAGATAGTATAGTTTTTGATTTAAAACTTCTCAGAGTATTTGAACAGATGTTTTTTATTCCTTTTGGGAGATTCCAAAAAGACTAAGGTATAAATTAAGTCTGCCAGAAAAGAAGAGATGATGTATAATAGGACTAGAGATGGATAGAAAAAGAGTTTAAACATTTTAACAGATGGAACAGTTCCATGAATATAAATATAAAATAATTAAGATTTTGATGGGTCTTTATCACAGAAGGCCATGTTCATCATAAATTATAAGATATAAAAAGGATTTTTACAGTGAAAAGACAAGCCTGTTTGTATCATTAATGAATGATGAGCAACAGAGACACAACCCCAAATCTCAGTGTGAAGAATAATGACAACTTTGATAAGTCCATTACACAGGCTTTCCTATACTTTGTAAAATATGTAGAATTAAAAATACAAAGATTTTTCTTTTAAATCCCACAAGAAAAGCCTTTATGTGATTAAAATTTAGTGGTTTGCTGTAATAATTTTGAAATGAAAGAATGAAACTACTTAAAACTGAGAAACAAGTAGATCACAGGCTTAATTAAAACAAATCAGAGTGAAAAGGAATTCAACATTAATTTATTTGAGAGTGCACTTATCGACTCTTCATGAATAATGTATTATTATTTCAGTGAATAGTATCATATATTACACATAGTATACACAGTATATCCTCTCATTATATGGTAATACAGGAATCCTCCAAAATTTTCTGCCTCAGTATCAATTTCTACAGACATAAAGAACCATTAGGGGCAACTATCAAAAGATTGCTTTACATTTGCTAAAAAGTCGCTCCCTAATAAGATTTTTTTTTAATCAGATATTAGCAAGTAATGCAATTTACAAGGCACAGCATATACTGTGAGAGCAGTCCGTGTTGCATCCAAGTGACTCACAAAAGAGCAGAATATCCATCAACAGTTTGTTGGAAAGAAACATAGAAACATCTTCTAAAGAGGTAAAGTTGAACTTTGTTTTTAATCTGGACATGACAGAGTAATAGTAAGGGATAATATCAAATTAAGAGGAATGATATCTGTAATTTACAGATGATAATCTAATTTACATAGTGTCTGCTGAAAATGCCAGAAGAAAGTGAGGCTCACACGCATGTGGATTCTGCAGACTCACCCTTCCAGTCTGCCCTTGCCTTAAATCGTGTTTGCCTGTACTCCCACAGCAGCCCAACTGCTAAAACAGATTTTGCCAATCCTGACTGTTTCGGTGCAGTGTCATTGGACTGCTTACTTTGTAAGAGGTCCTTTTCCAACTGCAAAGGAGTAAAATGGCATGATGTCTTATTCTAGTAAAAAACATGGCTGAATTACATGGCACCAAATGTAGAACCATTGCTCTTTTATGAAACTGCAGTGATTGAAGAGTTATGTACAGTAAAGATGGTGTTCACCAGCACAGACCTTTATACCCGAATATTTGCTAAGTCTAAACAAGTCAACCTAGGCTCTGTCTGTAGTTAAAGGAGAGAAATACGGGTGATTCCTCTCACTTTGAAACACTTTATTACTCTCCAGAGAACATAGGTGTGGCAGCATGCTTGTTGCACCACACGTAACACTGATTAAAACTTCTGTTTAATCCAAAACACCTGCTTCATCTGGGAGACATCAGAGATTTCAGTGAGATAGCATTTTAATAACAATATCATATTAGTGTGTGAAAAAAATCCAATTTTGTCTTGGTTAAAAAAATGAAAAATTTTAAAATTTAAATGTGCCATATGCTTTCCAGATGTATAAATTATGGTGTCATGTAAAACAGGCTCCAACGAGTTTCAGATCCCTGGGGAATTGTCCTAGTTTCACCTACAAAGGTAGTTTTAGATTAATTTTGATTACGGCTTTTAGATTTTAAATATAAGATTAGTGAGCTAGTATATTATGGATTTTAATTAAAACATATTCTGTCTAAAGAATTTTTCATTCATTCATATTGCCCAGCAAAATCCAAAACAATTGCAAGAAGTTACTCTGGGACTGATTGGATAAGTAAAGGAGGCAATGAGTTGTCCTTCTCTCTTGATAACTTTAGGAAGCTATTGTCAAGAGTTTGTGTGCCTTCTGGCCCCATGAGCTGGAGAGCAGCCACATCTCTACAATCCTTAACTCCTAAGATGGATTCTGTTGTGCTGTGCTCCAAAGTATACATTTATAAATAAGAGCCACTGAAGCTGGTACAAGTTTGGAAGTTCTGAAAAGGTCTTGGTAAATACTCAGGGAAACTATGGTGCCCAATTAACCTTTGGAGGCCAAGAAGTTCTTAGGTGTTTCCATTGCCTACTCAGTCCCAAAGGCTTCTGTTTTCTGTGATGTCCTGCCTGCCGTGTAACTACTATCAGTCTTTGTTTGAGTGAATTCACAGATTGCTTGAACCCCAGTTTGGCTGAAAGAGGATATATCTCAAGTAATAAAACCCATGAATATTACCATTCTTTTTGTGTGGGTGATAAAATCAGACATGATATCAGACTTTCTAAAAGTTTTAATTATAGGAACATAGTTTTAAAAATATATATATTCTTTCAGGATTTGAATTTTTAAAAATATTTTATTCTTTGATATGGAATAAAAGATTCTTGATTGTTTAATTTTTATGAAACCAGAAAGCTGTAGCTGATAAAGTATATTAATTAACTCAGTAAAATATAGAAGATATTACAAAATATAAAATGCATTAACCAGTGCACATTATAACCACAATATGTTTTAAAATACTATGTAAGCTTTTAGAATATACTTTCTAGCTGCATGCATAATAAAAAATAAAACATAATGCTTCCCATTTTCTAATCTTTCCCCCAAGAGCTCATTTGTAACAGTTAAAGAGAAAAGTGAGATTATAAAAAATAAAAAGGCTTACGCAAATCTAATTGAAACTTTTCATTAGCCTAATGTTATTTTTAGATTGTCTCAAGGCTTCATAATTGAGCCTTTACAGTTGTACAAACAAATAGAAGACCGGTAAGAACCTGAAATTCATTACGTTTACTAATGAAGTCAGCCTGGAAACCTCTTCATTGAATATTGCAGTTTGATTGCCATCATATTCTGATTGGACCCTTGATTTACATTTTAATGAGCATATATTATTTCAAACGCAAACCACGGTGTTATCAGGGGTATTTCACTAGAACTGACAAGATCAAATGAAAAACATCCAATGTTCTGTTTTATAAAAATATGGAAAGTGCAAGTGCAAGGCAGAAACATCTAATATATTGGAAGAAGCTAATAATAACTGACATTAATTAATTAATTTTAGATTCCTGTGGAAGAACATATTTTAAGCTCCTTTTTGAGAAATTAATTTTTCAAGATTATTGTTTTTACAGTGGACACCCAAATAGCTATCTAGACTTCTCATTGGCCTTGAGATATTTATTGCTTATGAAAAAGAAGAAATATTATAGAAAGAGAAACAAATTTTTAAAATAATTCTGTCTCTAAGTACATGCAAACTGTTTACTCCAGATTAATTCTCTATTTATTTTCTTATTTATTTTCTTATTTATTACTTATTTTCTGTGTATTTTACTTAACCTCTTATTAATTTTATTAATGGATTTTTAAAAGAATATTTTGATCTTTGCTACAGTTTTATTCAGTGGTAACAAATTTTAAAGAAAAAAATGATATGTCTTCTAACTTATAAATTCATTCATCAACAAATTGAAACATGGAAGTAATTATTTTTGTCCCTTTGCCTATTCTTAATTCTATCACTGAATAGAGGAGCTGTGAGGAAAGACTGGTAGATAAATATGCTGTTGGAGTAAATGCAGAAAACTGTTGAATTCATTGGAGCTTTCCTATACTGAAATAAAATTGAAAACCCCCTAACAACCAACAAGACAAAACCCCAAACACACACAAACAAACACAAAGCCAGCAGAAGTCAGAGCTCTTTTCAGCAAAACTGTAGGAAGCTGTTATGGGCTAGGGCCATTAAGCCAAACACTCCTGAAAATGAGCAAGTTGGCTGCTCTTATTAAATGGCTGAAACACCACTGCAGTTAGCGAAGCTGCACTGCACTGGACTATTTCCAGTTTGTAACAGTTATAAAAATTGGCTTTAAAGTGCTCATGTATTTTCCAGTGCTCCTGAAAACGAGAGAGGAGAGGTATACATGACAGGAGGAAAGGTTATTTGCATGCAAAAAGTTATTACTCTTGTATTTTGTTATTTTGTTTCTCTTTCAGGTTTTTATACAGTTTGTTTTAAACACAAAGCCAGGAAGTGAATGCATAACTTTCCAAGCAATAGTGGAAACATCTGTTTGGACTTACCTTACAGTTTTCTTTTTTTTGTTTACATAATATACATGGGTTTAACTTACTACTTACTGGACTATATCTGTTTTTCTGCATAAACTACTTCATGTAAATCTGCCCAGATTCTTGATCCAGCTGATAAGATAACCATGATAAAAGCATGACTGTACTAACCAGCATTTTATGGAATATGCTTCACATTTCAGGTCCTTAAATTTATTATTGTAGTCAATCATTCTTCTTTACTGAAAGGCTTTTTCCTTCAGCAATCACATTTTTACTCTTTTCATCATGCATATTTTATAGATATTTAGATAATACTACTTAAGACATGACCCACTTTGGTTAAGATGGGTCCTATGCTTATTTCTTGAATTGTTTATATGTAATTAATTTGAGATATTTCTCTCCCTTCCCTTCTCTTCCCTATATGCTTATGAGAAACAAAATGGGATGAAAACAAAACCAAACCAACCAACCAACCAACCAAAAAAAAAGAAGATAGACAAAAAGATTAAGCAATGCTGCATTGTTGACAAGGACTTGAAACTTGACCTGTTCAAAGAGAAAAGTGCCTCCTCATGAATGGAGATAAATGTCTCTTTTTTCTTTTTCTTTTTTTTTTCCCCCTTAAATGTGACCTTGTTCATTGATAAAGTCTGAACAGAAGACTGTGATAGAATGATTAGGGAAGGGTAAAGATATCATCTAGAGAGCATTACTGAATATCTTCTTTTCTTTTTTTACAGTTATGCAAGAGTTTGAAACACCTTGGTGGGGGAGAAGGATATTTTTAGGAACACAGGGTGTTGCCACTGACAATAATCAGGATTTAACAGTGAAGAGAACAATTTTAAAAGGCTTTTGGTTTTACTTATGTCAAACTGTCTTTCAGGGGAAACTAACTACCCAAGTAACTTACCGCAGAATTCATTTTCCCCAATTCATGCACCTGAAACGTAGGTTCATGGCATAAAAAGGGCCTCTCAGTCTTTGTCACAATCAAGTGAGACAACTAAACCCCAGTAAAGAGGCTGTCTCACCCCTTATATCTTTGCACAAATTACCCTGTGAAGATTCTCATTTCTTGCAATTGGTCATAAAGAGTTCAAACAAAATTTCAATACCTAGCTACTATTTAGATGGCTAAAGCTACCTGAAACCTGAGAGAAGCACGCATGGCACAGCAGGAAGGAGCTAATTCCAGGGCCGACAGAGGTAAAGGTTTGGTTAGCATCTGGACAAAATTTCCCATAGTGGCAGACTGTGGGAAAGGAAGCAAGTGTTAATGGATATGCCATCTCAGTTCATGGGAATGGCTACCATATCCCATGAATATCCAGGAGTTAAACTATATAAAGTAGTACCTGAGAAGACCAACTCTAGGACCCCCACCACCAAAGACCAGGGTGAAGAAGGACCAGCAGGATGCCAAAAGAATCCACGTGGTGGTATCCTTCTACTTAGCCTGTCTTGTCTCCCTGTCTTTCCCCCCACCCCCCACCCTGCCCCGTCCTATTTCTTTCTATCTCTCTACACTTACATTAAATAAAACGTGTTTTGTTGACCTCAGCCTGTGATCTTCTTTGCACCTTTATTCGGACAGAAGCATCTCTTTATAAACAGATCATAACAACATCCTCCTGCACAAGATTTTGGGAAGCATTAATGCAGCTGGATTTTGGTTTCGGGATTTTGGTTTTGGGAAGGTGAAGGATATCCAATCTTTGAGTAGATACACCAGCAACTAATAACCCACAACGTGTTTGAATGTAGAGCTCAGTTTTGCTGAAAAATTAGCAGCAAAAAAATCTTTTGCAGTGGAACAAATTTGGCATGTTATAAGTATCTTACTTATCTGCTGTTTCCTTTCACAGGGGACTTTTTTAGGTCCAGCGCTATTCCAGAAATCTATCGCTTTCTTTGCTGCAATAGTCTGGCAGAGCCCCTTCTAGATACCAGGAAAATGAAAAATATCTTAGTCTTTTCCCACTTTTGAAAGGAAAATATTTTTTAAATTTCTCCTGAATTACTCTTAGATCTATTTTAAATTTAAAAGTTCCTGATACATGACAAGATAATCAATGTTTTAAATACATTTCTAAAATGCTGGCTTTTTATCCCTGGAAAAAACACAGCTTCGGTGTATCTTCACTAGTTCAGGTAAGAGGTACATCTTGTTCTCAATTTATTTTGGTGTTTCTGAGAAATACTGCAATGCAGCTGGTAGAAAATTGAAAATTTGTGAGAAGCTGTTCTATTCAATTGTGGATTTAGTTTGACTCAAAACATGGATCAAAACTTAAACAGTTTTTATTGTTTCACTTTTCAGTACCAAAACCTTGCAGCTGAGGAAAAATATACTGAAAAATAGGGAGCTGCAAACATTTGATTATTGAGGTTACATACAACCAGGATCAGGAGTGCTTCTGAAACAAAGACTGACCATTTAAAGATTTTCTGTGCAGTGTCTAAAATAATCCTTATAAGGTCACCCCTGATTATTCTGTATCATTTGTCTATAGTTTTTCAGTTAAATTTGACTTTAGGCAAATCAGCTCCTTGCTTAAGGACAATTTTTTTCTTTTTTTTTGCCTAAAACTATACCTTAACTTTTATGCTTTTTGGAGACATTACCTCCTTCATTACATATAAGATGATTAGACTTTTATAAAACATTACAATATGCCAGTCAGAAACCATGACACTACTCACAAGTAATTTTATAAAAAATATAACACAACTTGTCATATTTTTATAGCAGACATTTCATACATGCAACTTTAAATATTTAAGGATGATCATTTATTCATGCATTCAGCACTGTCTAAGAGACAACAATTTTTGAAAATTTATTACCTTTTCTTTGGTTACAGAATTTTCCATGAAAATTACCATGTATTTTACCATTTTTCTGTTATTTGCAAATAATTTTCAAGTATTTACTAAAAGCTGTTGATTAAATCAAAGAAGAATAATGGTTCTATTCAATTTTCTGCTTTTAACGCATAAATATTCATGGATTTAGTTTAGAACAAGTTGTATGAGATTTTTTCTAATCCTTTACAGGGTGATGTAAATGCTTAATATTTATCTATTCTGGAAAAGGAATGCCAGGAGACAAAGAAAATTCTTGGATGAATAACAACATATGTTTCAATTGTGATTTTATTTTATTGGTATTCATAAAAAGTTTCATAAGTAGCCAGCTGTTGTTTCAGTTCTCACAATTAACTCAACCTTAGTAACACAAGCCAATTATTTTCACTGAAAAAGGGAATTTGTCAATAGGTGTGGTACTATCATTGCATAATCAGTTTTAAGAAATGTATGTATACCAAGCCCTGGCAAAAATGAAAATCTTGCAAAAGAGGTAATTTTTAGTGCTATGTTTATTGCTTGTCTATCCCAATCACAGCCTAACTTCTATGCCCAGGGGAGACATCTTCACTTATGACTTGGCACAGTGTGAACTCAACAGATGGACAGAAGTAGCCAAAAGCCAGTGCTCTATGTACACTTAGGGTGTTTGCCAATGGCAGGATTCTCAAACAGGAATTTTTAAACAGCTGTCAATCCTAAAGCTATAACCCTATATTTAAACTGATACAACACTACTAATTCAGTTTTGAGATATTTCTGCTTCAAAAAATAATAACTGACAAACTGTGCAAGGAAAACTTTTATTTTGGTTTCATTTGTGCTTTCATTTGTGCTTTTATTCTGTGGGGCATATGAGCTGACACATGGAAACATACATAAGACTTGAGTTTTTGGGCAGTGCTTCCTGGACATCATCTTCTGTTTGATCCTGTGAAAATATCCCTTACTAAACACAGCTGAAAGCTGAAGCTGCTGGGACATGTTTGGAAACCAGGCCAAGATGAATGGTGTCACAAATAGACATATTCATGCAGCAGACAAAGACAGTTTAAATTTCACTGTCCGCTGAGGACGTCAACCTTTCTGAACTGTCTCATTCAACAGGATCAAGACAGATAAAATGCATGGATTATTTCAAATTTCCTGAAGATACTACAAAAAATCTAGCTATTCCTCCCAAATCCTTTTTGTCTTTAGAGTCAAAGGATTGTGTACTGAACCTGATTGGTTCTGTCAAGAAGAGCAGGAATTTTGTATTATCTTTCAACATCTGTGATAAATATTTGATCTGTGACATTCTGGTTCTGGGGAATATCAGCAACAGGGATGCTAACAAAAAAATATTTGGATTGTAAGCAGAGTGCTGCTAAGCATTTTTGGAAGCTGTAAAAGGTGCTTTTCAGAGAAGCACACACTCTCCACAGGAGGCTATAAAATAGTGTAATCAGAGAATGCTGTAACTTTTGTGTCCTATATTCTCATCTTGTTCTTGCTTCCAGTGGTTAGTTACACTTGTCCAGTCACCTATTCTCTTTCTACTGTGATATAATCACTTATGAAGTACTGCAATAATTTTAATTACCATTTAAAGGAATTTGTTGAAAATTAACCCTCATTTATACATACTTTGAGGTTCTAGCTGCAAAATGCTAATAGAATAGTGTACTTTAATAAGATAGTGTTCTTTAAGAAGAATGAATTCATATTTCTGCTTCCATGGAATGTTTGTCACAACATTCTTTATCCATGAGCTATACTGAGAAGTATATACAGACCACCATCTATAAAATAAAATCATGACTGCGTGATACTAAGCTTTCAACACAGAATATTTTAATAAAAAATTAAAAACATTTGAAAACCTGGAAGTTATTAATGCTGAATGTACATTTTATTATTTGTTTTTATTTCTGAGCAACTATTATTCTTCTACAAATGCTTTTTTACATTGTTTTAAATTTCTTTGAAAATCTTTGTGAAATGTCTGGTCTCGGTGACATAGCTGAAAGTAAGAAAGTTATTGGAGACAAAAATTGAAATGCTAATTCTTTTGGGGTACTGGGAGTGGTGGTGGTGTTATTTGCTTGGGTTTTGTTTGGTTGTTTTTTTCCACAGTAGCTTCTTTTTACTTCACAATATTTACTATACAGTGGCCACCGGCAAACACAGTCAGCCACAGGATTTAGCTGACTGTACAAGAACCAGTATGAGAGAGCTTTAGTATATTTTGGGGTCCCTAAACACTTCCAAATTTGCTTTCATACAGTCTAGATAAATAGGAGACAAGCAGTGCTGAAAATGAGCAAACTAGTCCACCAATATGCTCTGCTGCTGCTTTGCATTCTGCTTTGCTGTGTGCTACCAGCTGGGATCTGCTATTCTAAATTTACTACAAATGCTTTGAGCTTGAGCTATGGCTTGTCTATTAGACAAGAATATGGTTGAGAGAAGGCTGATCATGGGACCTGGCAAGCATAAGTCTTCTCACAAACGTGTCTTTATCTCTGTTGCATGGATCTACATTGAAGAAAAGGGTAAAATCAGAAAAATGTGCATCTGGCTTTGGAATCTGGCCTTGAGCATAGGCTTTCTTGAGAAAGCTTAATAAGATGGAAATAACCCTAATTCTTACTATCTATAGAAAATAGAGTCTGATAAAAAAGGGGGCAGCAAAACTACTAATTGTGAATGCATGTGATAAAGAATATCTTAACACAGTTTTAAAAGAGAAATATTATATTTCTAAAAATTTCATTAGGATAAATAATGCCTTGTCTCACTAGAGATCATTTTGAGCACATTATATGAAAAAGTACTTATTTTTCACTCACTTAAAGGTGTTAGTTTTAAACATAATGATGTAAAGCAGCTTCCTTTCCAGGACTCTCCTGAGCATGGAAAAAAATAGTACAGGATGTTCTATCTTACATTTTTGGCAAGCTATTTAACTGCTTTTGCTGAATTACATTTTAAAACCTTGACAGTGACTTAAATGGCCATGGATTTCAGCTTTGCTCCTAACATACCACAATGTCATAACTCTCTTCAGCAAGGCAGTGATGAGCAATTTTAAGCAGTGAAATGCACTCTCTGTGTGCATGTAGTCCCTCATCCCTCCTTAATAAGCATGCAGAGACATATATTTTACAAGACACAACAAGCTAGGGGAAAAGCACCCCATTAATCTCCAGCAACTGGAGCAGTTTATTTCGTAATGAAATTTTGTTCTGTCCTTCTAATAAAAACTGGTGCCTGTTTAGGTTCAAAAAAAAAAAACTTTTTAGGTTCAAAAGAAGAGATCTTTGGCAGAACATTTCTCTCTGCTGGTCATGCATTTTCTACATACGCATAACGCCGAAATACTTTTCCTGCAGAAATATACTCAAGAAGGAAACAGCATGCTCTAAATTCATACATTGTTGCCTGCTTTACTTCTCTTGATCAATAAAGGGCAGAAAATTTATTTGTGCAATATGTATATGAAACCCCTTGGTTTATTAACCCTTTTCCATATTCACATTGATAGAGGCAGAATACCTTAAGGCAGCTATTCTAGATTTCTTTTATTTCCTTCCAGCCACACTAATATTACTGATTGATAAGGCCCCCATTAACGACAATAACTGAAATTATGGATCTGCTTTGATTTTCAGTGTTTAGAGAAGTAAATTTTGTGTACACCTTAGGCCCACGAAGTGGTGGTTTTCTTGATCTATTAATAAATCAAAATCATGCCCTACTATCATGAACAATTGTTAAATAAAAGTATCTTAAAAATGGTAATACTGGCCTGAATTCGATGTGTCGTCCATTTGGTTCTGCAAGTGTTTCTACATAAAGAAAACCTCCCTTAATTCGTAAATTCGTTACCTCACACCTCTCCTGGGGAAGCAGTTGTCTGAAGAAGATTTTGTAGTGGAAGACAGTTCCATATGTACAACTCTACCAGGCCAGGCTCTGCATCTTATTTGTAAACATTTTGTTTCCCTTTTCTGTGGACCCCACAAAGACTGTCTTTAGGTCTTTACCAGCTAGGCAAATAATTTACCAGTCAATTTAATAATTGTATATTAATTAGTGTATAATAACTGTTCAAGGAGCTGCTATAGTACATGTTGAAAGAACAGTTTCTGAGGGAATAGGTGGGACAGAGAGGTGAAAGCTGCAGCTGATACAGTGTTTGGATGGCCTTGTGGTAGAGATATATAATGTTTAAAGGAAAAACAAAAGCAAAAGTACCACAATACAACCTCTCTTGTTAAAGAACTAAAAGCGGCAGAATGCTCAAGGTTTGTACGGGCTCATTAAAATGTCAGGCCTTTATTACAGGACAGCAAAACTCAGTAAATAATAGAATTAATTCTTAAATACCAGAGAATTTGTTTTGATTATAATCCTGAACCAGAGTATTTAGGGTTTGAGGGAACACAGATGCTATGGAGAACTTTTTCAGAGTGTCACAACTTCAGAAACTTCATAAAAATTAGTATAAATGTTTGTATATTTCCTGACAAAGGGCATGCCCTTTTGTTGTTCATTTTTCTCCACTCTGAAATGATTCATATGCTCAGGGTATATGAACACTGTGGCATAATTCAGCTCATGAACTGAACGACATAAATAATACATTCTGAGCAATTTTCAAATAATCCACATTCAAAAAACTTTTCTTCTAAACAATTCAGCTGTTGAATTTCAAAAAAATCAAAGGAAATCAGGATCCATTGCATGCCATTGGCTGGCCAAAACCACAAACATGATTGCAATTATTATTGTTCTTTTAGATAATTAAGCATGTAAAAAATGGATAAAGACTGCAAGATTAATATACCTCTCAACACATCAGAAGTAACCAAAGTCAGCATATTAATCATTAATAAAATTCTGCATATTTTACAGTATTTTTTCTGTGAAGGTAAAATATGGCTTTTTTCATCCTTAGAAAGATTGATTTTAAAATTATACTTCAATTTTTAAAGTTGTGCATACGCAGGCTTTTGGCATGAAATGTAATAGAATTACATTTATTCCATAGTGATAATTCTGGATTAATGTTTTCATTTTTGCAGTGTATAAATGCGCCTAAATTCAAGCTAACTGAAGCTTTGCAGATGATTTACAATGGAACATTAAGAAAGAGGACTCAACTGTCATTCTGGATTAATTAAACCCTAACATAAAGTGAATTAATTTTGTGATATCTACAATCCTCATTTTGCTTGGAACCAAAACTGAGGAAAAACCCTCATAAATATGAGACTATTTTTTTCTCTCAAATATTCTCTTCTAATCCTGTTTATTTGCTTTAGAATCCCATTAATTCCATCAGAGGCACAGAATTCTGCAGCTGTGTAGGCATTTGCAGAAAAAATAGTGGTCAAACTACATTTTGATATGTTAAAAACAGAATCCATACATCTTCAGAAGTTTGAACTAATGAGATTAAATTTTACTGTTTTTAAAGTATTTCTGTCACTTCCCAGCAGGTTTTTGAAATTCAAAATATTTTTTTACATGAAGAGTGTAAGACAGTGCTCCTTAAAATATGAAAATCAGTCTTTAACCCAGAACATTTTATCCAAATTCTGTACAAGATGCTGCCCTTTTATCTACATTGCAATAATGTTTACAGGTTTTGTGGAAATAATTGGTGTGACAGAAATTGTTTATTTAGTTCTTACAGTTACTGTACTGCAAGGTAAGGGAATACCCTCACTCCTGAGAGAAACTTCGTAACAAATTGTTAGAATGATCAAAAGAAATAGCAGAAGTTTATAAAAATCGGTAAAAGGAATTTAGAAACAAAGTTACCATAGTGAAAAGAAACTTTTTATTTCCTGAACTCAGTGCTGCCTACGCTCTCAGACCATCATGACAGCTGGGTGTTTGAATCATTGAATGGTTTGAGTTGGAAGGGACCTCAAAGATCACCCAGTTCCAAGTCCCTGGATTCCCTGCCACCTGCCACCTTCCACCAGACCAGGTTGCTCAGAGCTCCATCCAACTTGGCCTTGAACACTTCCAGGGCTGGGACACCCACAACTTCTCTGGACAGACTTCCAGCTCCGCACAGTAAAAAATTTTTCCTAACATCTAATCTAAATCTACTCTCCTTCAGTTTAAGGCCTTTCCCCCTTGTTTTACACTAGCCTTGTGAAAAGTCCCTCTCCATCTCTTTTGTAGCCCCCTTTCGGTAGGGAAAGGCTGCTACAATATCTCTCTGAAGCTTTCTGTTCTTCAGGCTGAACACCCCCAACTCTAAGCCTAGCTCCACAGGAGAGGTGCTCCAGCTCTCTGATAATCTCTGTGGCCCTTTGGACTCGCTCCAGTGGGTCCATATCCTTTTGCTGGGGCCTCCAGAGATGGAGGCAGTGGAGTGTCATGAGAGTAGAGCAGAGGGGCAGAATCCCCTCCCTCACCCTGCTGGCCATGCTGCTTTGGATGCAGCCCAGGATATGGTTGGCTTTCCGGGCTGCAAGTGCAGATTGCCAGCTCATGTGCAGCTTTTCATCCACCAGTACCTCCATGTCTTTCTCTTCAGGCATGCTCTATAAATGTATCTATGCACACTGGGAACTAATTTGTGAAGCTCAAACATATTTAGATATGAAAGATTGTCAAGAGTTCAGCTGAAAGATTTTTTCATACATCCAGTTAACTGTATTTAAACTGTCTAAATTAATTTTCTGCTCAAAATGTACAAAAGTTAAAAGGTACAAAACTACACTCTCTCCTAAGCAGTTAAAAACTCCTGATACCTGGGTATCCTTTCACATAGTGTGCACCAGTTTTTCTGATCCTAGCTGATGATGCAGCATTGCTCACAGTGGGATAATTTTGGGTTTATGGATAAATTTTCCAGATTAAATAGGAAGTGTTTACTGCTACTTGGGAGTACAGAAGATCCTAAACAAGGTTATTTTTGACAATATTATAGGCATATGTGCCTGAAGCTTGAGTTCAGGCAAGTTCACCTTTGTCTTGGCTCTGAGTAACTCGAGCAATTAAATAAAGCCTGATTTTATCAAATGTCTTGCACTGGGTGCCAGTAAACCAGAGATTATACCTGGAGGCACTACAGTTAGGACTGATGATTGCACTTGTGTAAAGACATTGGCACTACATGATTATTCAAGTTTTCATACAGTCATCTGAGAAATACTGCTTTAGTATTTGATTTTGTTACGTAGACAGCATGGAAAAAACCCAAACTGGGTTACATTTAAAATGTAAGTACCAGGTAAATCAAAGAAGAAGAATAATGCAAAATTTAGTTTTCTTTTACAAAGAACTCCCATTGAGATTATTTGAGAATTCTATTCAGCCTAGCTGACCAATCAGTACAGAATCCTTGAGTTTAGTTTATGTCACCACCCTGGCAAGATGCTGGGTCTAGCTGAGAACTTACTGACTTGAATTAACAGAAGAAACCAAGTCAGCCTAAACATATTACAGATTTGTAAAACACTAACTCTGCCAAACACAGTGCTGTCATAGTATATGCATATTCTTTCATGCAACTAGATGATTAAAAGGAAAATATTTGTTCACACTTCATTTACATTTATTAAAGTGCTTGTGTAGTTACCCATTCAAGGAAAGAATATATTCAGGACAAATAAGTTAAATTTCGGAAATTAATAGGTAAAAGTAATTATTCTTGAAACTAATGAACTTCAAGGAAATTTGCACCAAAAGTCTATATTAATTTATCTCTAGAAATACTTATTTGAAGAGCATTAATAAATCATGACCTTGAGGCAGTAGGGCAAATTCAAATGGATTTACCTTGAATAAAAAGAAAATTAAATTTAAATGACATGGAGCTTATTTGTTAGCTACTACCTTTCCAGAAAAGTGTTCAAGATAGTATTCAATGTAGTGAAGCATCACCTGGAATGTCATGTAGAAACATGGTTCCTCACATTTAAGAAAGGAATTTGTAACAAATGACAATTGAATGATCAAAGAAACTATCTTAGATCTGGTTTATACCAAAGGAGACTAAAATAATTTTGTGTGTTTGCCCCGTAGTAGTTATGGCTGCTTTTTTATAAAAATATGTTTGTTGTGTAATCACCATGGGGGGAGAAGAAGTGCTTAAGTAAAAGGAAAAAAAAAAGCCAGGGACAAAACCAAAAGCATATGGATTAAATATAATGAAAAAAATGGGTTATGGTAATCTCCTCCTGTGCAAGATATCCTGTGTTTCCTGCAAAATGGGATTTAAGTTCACTGATTCCTTTGACTTTCATGTATTCCCCCTCTGTGCCATTGGTTGCCGGTTTGACGGAGTAGAAAGCTCATGACCCCTTGTGCTAAACTAAACTCTACCTATGCCCAGTTTGTATAAATCCCATGTCAGAGAATGTAGACACATGACCGAGGTCTCGTCTGAGTTTTCTCTGGAGCTTATGAGAGTCATCACTTCTGTAAATAAACAATATTATGGCAGATATGATCCCAGGAATGACAACATTTATATCTCCAGAGGAAGATGCAGAAGGAATATCTTACAAGGAAGGTACCTAATGTACTGCTGTCAAACAATAAAAAATCAGTGTATTTTTTTCCAGAAATAAAAAGTCACTTCCCTATGCACCACTTCAGTATAATACAGTACTGATCCTACAGTCATATTACAGAGAGTGGAATCTCAGAACTGTTACTAACATCAGCAAATTCCTTTATACTTTTCCATATTATTCTTTGCTACTCATATAATTCTCAAAATGTAAGACTCCATTGTTCTGTCACATAGAATGGAATACCTAAAATAGCAAGTGGCTTGTATGTTGATAGCAGAAGTGCTTTAAATCCTAAATTTTTCTGTGATTCTGTGGAGGTGATGGAGTCACCATCCCTAGAGGCGTTCAACAAACAACTGCACTTGGCAGTTTGTGCCATGGTGGTAATTGGTCAAAGGTTGGACTCATTGATCTTAGGGGTCTTTTCAACCTAAGGGATTCTGTGATTCTATGATATCCTTTACTATTACATAAACTGGCCTCGACAAAAAGATAAAGCCTTGTATATTAATCTTTGTATATTTTGATATCTCATACAGGTCAGGTCATCAGCCTACAACTCACTGCTCTTCCATCAGCTGGATCTCCTGGCCTTTAGCAAGGTACAGATACATTTATCTGCCGAAGAGTGCTCAGCTGCTGCATGGCACAGCTATACGAGACAGCAGGTGGTGGTGCTGAGTTTTAGTAATCACAGTAGAAGCCTAGAGTTGAAGTTCTGAGGAAGTATTGCTTTACTTAGGATTGAAATAATTTAGTTTACGCTACTGAAGATGAAAGAAGAGTTAGAGGTGGTTTAGACCAAGGGTCTCATCACTGTATTATGTCTCCGAGAGTGACCTCTCACTATTATTATCGGGTGTCCACAGAAGGAACTGAGCAGCAGCTGCTGCTGCAGAAGCTGTTCATCTGCCCTGTAAACAGTTCCTGAGACACCTCTGTAAAAGTCAAGCCAGATGATTTGTCTCTCCAGATTGCAAATTTCAGCCAAAAGCCCTGATCCCGGCTGCAATATAAACATCATTAACATTATCAACGCCGTCTGCAGGTGTTAATAATGTGTTAGTAATATGCTTGAGCCCTTTCTACATTTGTAGAAGAATATTTTGAAAAAATTTCTTACTAAATGAAAACACAATTCTTTAGGAGAATTCAGAACCATGTTTTTAATCTGACAGTTTTAGTTATACAGTGAACATATCAAATTACAGTAAGACTGTCCCAGAATGAAATTTATGTAGTCTAACTTATGGTGTAACAAGCAAAGTATACCAGATCACATAAAACCTGCAGCAGTTGGTGCTGATGAAGACACATGATCAATATCATATGCTTAAAATAACTTCTTTCTTAAGGGCAGGATAGCAATTTATCTTGAAGCTTGGATCAAAACCCACAGATCTAAGTGTCACGATGTTGTTTACACAAGGGGAAATTATGTCTCATCACTTCTTCAGTCCAGAAACTTTCCTTTATTAATGGAAAAGGATTGTGTGAAGAGACAGAAGGAAGGAAGGAAGGAATTTGGAAGGAAGGAAGGAATTTGGAAGGAAGGAAGGAAGGAAGGAAGGAAGGAAGGAAGGAAGGAAGGA